>NC_057798.1:39759255-39760379 GCF_018294505.1 Triticum aestivum | reverse complement strand
GTGGGCCCCCCCTCCACGGACGGCAGCGCCGCCGTCACTTGGAGGGGGGAATCGTGCGGGTGTGGTAGAACCGGAGGGAATCTAGTGGTGGGTTGGGTCCAGACCGTGTTCGGGAATGTTGTTATGGGCAGACCTGTCCCAACCAGGTGGAAGAGACCACTGGTCAAAGCCCGTCCGGCAAAAGTCAAAGGGCTAGATCTCCTGGTCAATTGGGATTCGGGTGGCCTTCGAGGCGTTGCTATGCCACCAAAACATCCCACGGCTCCTGATGCATGTGTGGAAGTGTTGTGGCATGCGTAGACGCCCTAACAACATAAGAACATCCGCTTCGTATCAGGTTATTCCCAATTCCTCATTGGCTCTATTCCAAATCATCCACTGATATATTCCTACTATATTATGAGTTTGTCCCAAATCATCCACTGATATATTCCTACTATATTATGACTTTGTCCCAAATCATCCGTCCATTGTTTTATGCCATACTTTTGTATATACATAGATGAATGAATGTTTGTATTATGTATGTAGAAAAAGAATGTATTATTTTCCATCCCAATGATCCATGTTCATTGGTTGTTCTTTTGGATCGTTCCCAACTTGTGATATCTATTTTTTTACATCAAAAGAAATAAGCATAGATGGTTATGGTAGACATTTAAAAAAAATTAAGAAAATAACATCAGATTGTCAAACTATTGTCGCAAAAAAATTTAACTTTTCTTTTCTCCAGATTTTCTCTTATTTTAATCTTTCCTCCCTCGCGTACAGATTTTTCTACTTATGAAATTAATGTCTATTATGTCCATATTTTACTGTTATATCTACATTTTATTTTTCATGTGTACAGATGAACAAAGCTGGCATTATTACCATAATTTTCTTCAAATATACTTATATGATATAGTCCTTTCATGCAAAGCTGGCATTATTACCACAATTTTCGTCAAAAAAAAAGGTAGTCGCAAAAAAAAAAGTCCTCGCAAAAAAAAACCCCTCGTGCCTTATCCACCCTCTCGATCCACTCCCGTCGCTCAACCGCTCGCACCTCCACCCTCTCGATCCACCCCCGCCGCCGCCGTGATCTTCGCCGCCGCCGCCCCCTTCTGCGCCGGCGCCGCCCC
>NC_057798.1:39756945-39758093 GCF_018294505.1 Triticum aestivum | reverse complement strand
AGCGCCGCCGTCACTTGGAGGGGGGAATCGTGCGGGTGTGGTAGAACCGGAGGGAATCTAGTGGTGGGTTGGGTCCAGACCGTGTTCGGGAATGTTGTTATGGGCAGACCTGTCGCAACCAGGTGGAAGAGACCACTGGTCAAAGCCCGTCCGGCAAAAGTCAAAGAGCTAGATCTCCTGGTCAATTGGGATTCGGGGTGGCCTTCGAGGCGTAGCTATGCCACCGAAACATCCCACGGCTCCTGATGCATGTGTGGAAGTGTTGTGGCATGCGTAGACGCCCTAACAACATAAGAACATCCGCTTCGTATCAGGTTATTCCCAATTCCTCATTGGCTCTATTCCAAATCATCCACTGATATATTCCTACTATATTATGAGTTTGTCCCAAATCATCCACTGATATATTCCTACTATATTATGACTTTGTCCCAAATCATCCGTCCATTGTTTTATGCCATACTTTTGTATATACATAGATGAATGAATGTTTGTATTATGTATGTAGAAAAACAGAATGTATTATTTTTCATCCCAATGATCCATGTTCATTGGTTGTTCTTTTGGATCGTTCCCAACTTGTGATATCTATTTTTTTACATCAAAAGAAATAAGCATAGATGGTTATGGTAGACATTTAAAAAAATTAAGAAAATAACATCAGATTGTCAAACTATTGTTGCAAAAAAATTTAACTTTTCTTTTCTCCAGATTTTCTCTTATTTTAATCTTTCCTCCCTCGCATACAGATTTTTCTACTTATGAAATTAATGTCTATTATGTCCATAGTTTACTGTTATATCTACATTTTATTTTTCATGTGTTCCAAGACTTGGCTACATGAATTTGAGCATTTGCGTACAGATGAACAAAGCTGGCATTATTACCACAATTTTCTTCAAATATACTTATATGATATAGTCCTTTCATGCAAAGCTGGCATTATTACCACAATTTTCGTCAAAAAAAGGTACTCGCAAAAAAAAGTCCTCGCAAAAAAAAACCCTCGTGCCTTATCCACCCTCTCGATCCACTCCCGTCGCTCGACCGCTCGCACCTCCACCCTCTCGATCCACCCCCGCCGCCGCCGTGATCTTCGCCGCCGCCGCCCCCTTCTGCGCCGGCACCGGCCGTCCCCGCCCCGCCCC
>NC_057798.1:39730592-39755980 GCF_018294505.1 Triticum aestivum | reverse complement strand
CGCCCCCTTCCCTGCCCCGTCGTCCCCACCCCCTTCCCGCCCCGCGGCTGCTCACTGACGTGGCCTTGGCCGCGGCTCCGGCGGTCTGGCGCCCCTTTGCCGGCCCTCTGCCACTGGTGAGCACCGGCTCCGGCAGTCCAGCGTCCTCTGCTGCCATTTGTTCGCCAAGCAAGAGGTCAGAAGTTAAATGCAATTTATTCATTCAAAACCATGGACTGGGTCGAGATGAGTCCTGATAAGTGTGGTGGTTGCATCCATCTCACTGGATTTAATTCAAACTGGAGAGGGCACAAATCTGACTCATCTCTTGTCAAATCCTTGGTTAAATGCATAGAAATCTAGTCTGTAACTGTCAATGGGCGTTGATTATATATCAGATTAGACAAGCGATCCACGAGTAGAAGGGATTAGTTACAAATTCCATGTTCTGTGGGAACAGAAATCACAATTAACTTTGCCACTCTGCTATGCAAATTTTTTGATGTGCATAGAGCTATAGGGTTTCCCGCTGAGTCCCGACGGTTGCATCCATCTCATTAGAGTTAGGCTCAATTCACATGGGTCTTGGTCTAACTATTTAGATTGCAGCCACCAAATTTCATTCTAGTGACATTTCAATTATTGTTTGTCGATCCCTTGGACTGTCTATCTTACTTTTGTTCACATACATTCTGTTGGCAGTGAACAATCCTAAAAAGAGTGCACCTACACTGAACGAGACATTTTTGGGTCTTCTATATCCGACTGAGAACTACAAAGTGTAAGTCCTTTCACAGTTTTGGTTATCACCTGTCCCAAGTCAAACTTCTTTTAGTCTTGACCAAGTATTTTGATTAATATGCTACTATCAAAAACATCAAGTATATATAGTGTGAAAATATGTTTTATGATAGAACTAATGAAACTAATTTGGTGTTGTAGATGTTAATGTATTTTTATATAATTTTTGTCAAACTTCTTAAAGTTTGACTTAGGACAAAGCTTGAACTTAATGTGATTTGGACTGCAGGGAGTAGGTTTCTTAAAGTTTATTCTGTTTTCAATGCAGGTTTGTGGAACATGGGCAAGGGGAAGGCTGACGGCGTGGGTTTCCTACGCAAGTTCGTCAACATGCCTAGTCGGAGTGGTCAAGCACGTAATCCTCCCCCCCCCCCGACTACTTGATGATGACTCCTCACAGGTGTTCGAGGGAGAGGTGCCCCCAGAGGAGGAGGAGGGGGCGGGGGGAGAGCCCCTAGAGGGCGAGGGGGTGGGGGGAGAGCCACTACAGGGGGTCGCGGCCAAAAACAGCGCACCCTCACTGACTTAGGGGTGTTGCCTTCGAGGCCCTCCTCTAGTGAGGTACCCTCCTCTAGTGAGGTACGCTCTGATGAGGAGGAAGAGGACGAGGAGGCTCGGGAGGAGGAGGAGGAAGTTGGGGAGGGGGACGAGGAGGAGGAGGTGGGGGAGGGGAACGAGGAGGAGGAGGCAGAGGAGGAGGGTGGTGGCGGGGATGATGGTGGTGGCAGGGGTGATGGTGGTGGCGGGGAGGGGGTTGGCAACAAGGGATGGCTGCGTGGTAACACAAAGGTACCAAAGCAGATTCCTGCTACCGAGGAGCAGAAGTGGCTCATCGAGCCCACGGGGAAAGAGTAAGTGCCACTTTATAATAATTTCATTATTTTGCTTGTCACATGCTTATATTTCTCTTTATTTTGCTTGTCACATGCTAATATTTCATTGTTTTGCAGCAACTGGATATATCCTAAAGGGGCCCGTATTCCCAACGGCCTCATCACCGTCTTGCTGAAGGTATACTGGCCGAGGCTGTACTGTCCGGATCCAGTCAGGCACCCAGACCGCCTGGTTTTGGCCACGTGCTGGCACCACTGGGTAGCGGCCCCCCACGCGGACTATGAGACCCATGCTAAGGCCGTGATCACTAACTTTTGGGTGAGTTCTCTTCAGAAGCATAAGTCCATTCTGGTTTCATGAATGATTTAACTCATGGCTTCTTCCATTCTGATTTCATGAATGATTGTAGAAATACTATCGAGTTCTTCCGGAGCACAAGGCCATTGCCGACCAGATCGTGCTTTGCCAAGCCAAGAGTAAGGCCCGCCAGATGCAGTACGAGGTGCGTTGGGTGGCCATCTCGACATACTATCACGACGCTCTTGGTGTGAAGATGACCAAGGAAGAAGCGCGGATGACAGACATTACCTTGCAGAGGCACCAGTACTTGGCGGTAAGTATAAAAGATTTTTATTTCCGATGTTTGTGGTACATTTCATCATTTCGTGTTGACATGTCAGTATGCTTTCATTATGTAGGTGTGTCCAAATTGGTGTTATGGAAAAGACGAGTCCTGGGCAGCATTGGTGGATCTGTGGTGTGATAACGATGGAGCTTGGGCGGCTACGAGCATTAGAAACAAGGCTAACAGAGGCAGGGAGGGAATACATGCTCAGGGAAACCGAAACCACTTTCTTCACAAGACACTTGAGGTATATCTATGTACATTAAACATTTTCTTCTTCTTTTTACCATCACTTTCTTATGTATGACTAACCTCTGTTTGGTTGTTTGGTGGTGCAGGAGGAGAAACTGAAGCGGCCGCTCTCACACATGGAGGCGTGGGAGATCGCCCATACACGAAAGAAGCCCAAGCCTGGCGAGGCCAAGTACTACGGCAAGACCGCAGAGTATAAGAAGGCCTACTCTGAGGGGTATCTGAGTTTACATCCTGACACACCTGACCCCATTGCGGCGGATCTGGACGAGAGGGTGGTGGTGAGCATGGGGAAGAAGCACGGTCGGTCGCCGTTTCTGGATGCTGTGATCACTCCTTCTATCTCCTACACACAGCTCCGAGCTACCAACCCGAGCCTGTGCCAGCGCACGAGCACGTCCATGACAAGTGCGCAGTCACAGTCCCTCATTGCTGAGCGGAACTCTGTAAGTATTTTCCCTCTTATCTTCATTGCTCACTTTATTTTCCGCATTGAGATGTTTTGTGAGTTCCATCATGTCATACCGTAGGCCTACTTGGAGTACACACGTCAGGAGACCATGAGGTGGCACGAGAGCCTTCATGCATACCATCAGCAGAGGGATCGCACGTTGCAACACTTCCTTTAGGAAATGGCGGCCGGCAGGGTTCCTCAATTGCAACCAGCACCATGTCCTCCACCACAACCAGTGCTTCTTACTTTTGAGGAGTTTCTGACACAGAACCCTGGCCCCTCGCCGGTTAGTACATCTCAAGCTATTCACCCAAAGCATACTGTTTATTCAACACAATCATATATCCCCTTAACATGTCTTTTTAACATCCAGGGAACTGGTGGATCTACCGTTGGTGGTGGTGCTGGTCTTGGCATCACTCCCGAGTCATGGAGCCCGGTCACTCCTATCCACGGAGGCGGCGGTGGTCTTGGCGGTAGCGCTGCCGCTAGCAGGGATGACCTAGGCTTCAGCGGACTTGGCGGTGATGACCTTGGCGGTGGTGGCGGATGTCCTAGCGCTTAAGCCTTTGGGTGACAGTGGTGGTGATCATAAACTTGTGGTGGTGGTCTTTTAGATGACTTGTGGTGATGGTCTTTTAGATGACTTGTGGTGGTGGTCTTTTGGTGGTGGTGGTCTTTTAGATGACTTGTGATCTTTTAGATGACTTGTGTGCTTCTTTAGATGCTTATGTTTGCGATGATGGTTATGTTTGTCATGATACTTATATTGTTGTGATGGTGTTTGTTGTGAGGATGATACTTATATATGTTCTGTATGTCTATTTCATCATATATATATGCTGTGAATTTGAATTGAAAGCAAACAGAAAAAAGGAAAAAAAATTAGACGCAAACTATGCCTACGGCTTAGCCATAGGCATAGGGTTACCATGTGCTACCAGGGGACGACACGTGGAGGCTATGCCTACAGTTAGGCCGTCGGCATATATCTAAACTATGCCTACAGTTTGGCTGTCGGCATAGCCTGGAACATATGCCTACGGAAGAGTCGTAGGCATAGCTTTAGATATATGCCGACAGCCATGCTGTAGGCATAGCCGTGCCCACTGAGCTAGTAGACACCGCCACGTGGCAGGGATATGCCTACGGCCTAGCCGTAGGCATAGTTTCAAATCTATGCCGACGGCTACACCGTAGGCATAGCTCTGCCACGTGGCGTCTCCTCTAGGGGCAGCACTTGACGGCGGCCACCGTTAGCGTGGAATGTTGCCGACGGCCCTGGCCGTCGGCATAGATGTACGGACACCGTCGGCAAATCATCTATGCCGACGGCTTTTCTATGCCGACGGCATCCCGAGATACGCCGACGTATATTATGCCGACGGCCCTATGCCTACGGGGGCCGTCGGCATAGGCCTATCCCGACGGGAATCAGGGCTATGCCTACGGCCTGAGCCGTAGGCATAGGGGTTTATTCTGGTAGTGATATATACTAAAGTACTTTTTTTTTCCAGGGCACATAAAGTTGTATTTTTTTCAGGACTTTTGGAAACTTTTACACTTTTGAAAACTTAACTAGTTCTGTTTAAGCTATGATAAAAATCTTACTCTGAAAGAAAAATATAAAAATAAAAATGTATGAGAAATTAATTTATAAAATCCAGATAGGGCCAGCTCTGGTTTATGGCCAGAGTGGCGATGGCTCAGGGCCCAGGCATGGGGTACCAAAATCTGGTATGCACGTACAGTATAGCCAAGGAAAACATAGGTATGGAAAAAAATTACAGGAGAAAATAAACGAGATTGGCCAGTCCCAATTGCCTTCACTGATTGGTAGCCCTAGGTGAAGCATCGCCAGGCAATGCCGCTTTGTCTCTTCATCAATCTGAATATCTGATCGCTTCATCTCTTCGTCAAGACGTCAACCGTAGCTTGGCCGCTCCGGATTCTGCACGCGGCAGCCTTCTGTGCTTGTTGACTCTTGCCACTACATAGCATCCCGTTATTCCCATAGGGGCTTAGATAGCCACCCAGAAGGGTAGCGTAACTTGGAGAGTCGTCCCAACATTCCTAATTTGGTCGAAGTTTATCTTATTTCATAGCATTACATAATATTTCATTGGGTTATCTTTTTGTTTCGAAGTTTGTTACTCCCTCCGTCCCATATTGTTTGACGCTCAAACGGATGTATCTAGATACTCCCTCCAACCCATATTATTTGACGCTCAAACAGATGGTTCTAGACCTCATATTATTTGACGCTCAAACGGATGTATCTAAACGTAGATACATCCCACGTACACTATAATGTTTCATTGTGTACCAGTAAAAGGGAGTGCACTTGTCAGGTTTTTACTAAGCTTTATGAGATTTTGTGTGCGTGTCTCAAGGTGTATCTTAATGCTTCGAAATATATGAAAATATTCTGAACGCACGAATCTCAACGCTTGGTCAACGTGCACTTTATAGTGGTCGTGGTAGAAAAAAACCGTTGTCCTTCCCAAGTGGCTCCCATTTCTTTTTCATGCAAGCACACAAGTAACTATTGTCATGCTTGCGTGCAAGGTTCAGCTTTATCACTTTCAGAAATGCCCACGGAAATCAACCAGCCAGGAGAGACCTCTGGGAAATTCAAGTGAGTTAAAAATTACTCACTCCGTCCCATAATGTATTGTCAAAATATGTCTTACACTTTAGGATTGAGGGAGTGCATACTTATACACAATTATACACAAGCCGATCGATGCTTATGTAGTTCTCTTTCCTCACCTTTCCGAAATAAGACTTGAATAGCATATATGTATGTAGTATCAATGAAATGAACGTGCTAGCTTAATTAGTCACGGTTATAATTATTTACAATTTACACCAACTTTTAAACACACCTAGTTAGAGAGTTCAAACCAATCATCCGTACCAAAAAATAGAGTTCAAACCAATGAAAAAAATACTGCCACCCTTAAAATACGTTATTAGCATATGCTAGTGTTCAATTAGCAGACACTGTATATTAATCTATAATATCTAAATAGTTGATCCCCACTAACTATAATTCTGGCAACATGCAGCCCTCCACGTCACTAACGTGCCACATTATCATCCACTACAACTATTTTGTAGAACATGCATACTCCAATTTAATTGTTCCATCTCCAGTGGTCCAGCGTAAATGAATACTCTTTGTTAACACAATTACTTCCGAATATAATAGCTATTGATTTAGAACATTTGGTTCATACAAAATTTATTCAAAACTAATCTTTAAAATCCTGCAGCAACGCGCGGAGAAATCACCTAGTTTATTTAGCCAGTGTGCACTATTGATTCAATCCAAGGTATACATGCATGTGTACCTAGCTTGGACACTGGACTTCGGAATCGTCGGCATCGAATTAATTTGCCTATATAACTGCAAGTTGAACATTCCTTATGACGCGAGCACCCCCTAATCAAGCACAGTATGTACTTACAATGGCAGCTTCTTCTCCTTCTTCTGGGTCATCATCCACGGCGAACCAGATAATTCCACCAATAAACAACGACGACAGTGAGATAGGAGCTGCCGGCACGGCAGTGCCGACGCCTACCATGAACAAGGTCATGTCGAGCGTCGCGAACCTTGCGTAGCTCCTTCCCACGGGCACGGTTGAGGGAGTCCGGGACTAAGGGGACCTCGGGCGTCCGGTATATTGGATATGGGCCGGACTGATGGGCCGTCAAGATACAAGGCAGAAGACCACCTCTCGTGTTCGGTAGGGACTCATGTATACGTGAATGGTAAGTTTAGGTGTCCGGATATGCTATTTCCTTTCTGTTAAGCCGACTTTGTACAACCCTAAGCCCCTATGGTATCTATATACACCAGAGGGTTAGATCGAAAGCAGGATCATAACATTGATAGGCTAGCCAAGTTAGGGTTTAGCAATTACGATCTCGAGGTAGATCAACTCTTGTAATCCCTATACTCATCGTAGATCAACTCTTGTAATCCCTATACTCATCGTAGATCAACTCTTGTAACCCCTATACTCATCGAATATAATCAAGAAGGAGTAGGGTTTTACCTTCATTATGAGGGCCCGAACCTGGGAAAACACTGTGTCCTTTTGATCATTGTTACCATCGATCCCCAGACATAAAACTTGGGCCCCCCTACCCGAGATCCGCTGGTTTTGACACCGACATTGGTGCCTTCATTGAGAGTTCCGCTGTATCGTCGACAGAAGGATTGATGCTCACCTCTTCATCAACGATGATGCTACATCCAGGGAAACCTTTCTTCCCGGACAAGTCTTTGTGTTCGGCTGCTTCATGATTCGTGCCAACTCGATCGGCTGCCTCGAGCAGGTCTTCAGTTATGCCCCCGGCCACCAGATCAGGTTTGGAAACCTGAATTACATCGCCGATATCCGAGGAGATCTGGTCTTCGAGGGGTTCGCGGCCCCGGTTGCCGCCCCTTGCCCCCATGAAGGAAGCTCTTCGGATCCGCTCTTAGATCCCGTCCAGGCGTCAACACTCACACTTGCCTCGGCTGTAGATCCGGAGCGGGTAGTTTCATCCGAAGACGGGGGGATCACTCCCGCCGGACACTCTTTTACCATGGAACTTCCGACCGGAGGCCTAGATGCGGTTTTGGACTCGCCTATGGACGACAACTCCGAACTATCAAGGTCTGCGTCGATCCGGCCCGATCAGGTGTCTGTAGCCGAACCTAGCACTACAGATCCGCAAACTCTCACCCACCTTTCGCCCTTAGACGAAGCACTGGGTTTTGATGCGATCTCTCACCATTACGGAAGCTTTGCCTCCACATTGCACCCAGCATGGGCTGGGGGCTAGGAGCGGGGATTTTTATGACCCGCCCACCACCCACTTAATAGCCACTGTCGAGGATCTAACCTACATGATGGACAACGCGTCCGAAGACATCGACGGTATGGACGACGATGCTGACGCTGAATCAGGCCAAGTCCCACCCACCGCAGGGCGCGGGACGACCACTTCAACATATGACGTATACATGATGGACACTCCTGATAAAAAGGACGACGAGGATAATCAGAATCCCGATGAGGACAAGCTCGTCGATAAACCACCAAAGCACATACGTCAGCAGTGCCGCTCACGATCGGGTCGGGCGAATGATAGTAATACCGGCACCGGAGATAATGAGACCCTGGATAGTGCCGAAGATCCCGAACACCCCATCGAGCCCACATCCGAACATGATGAGAGGGAGGAGGGTTAGTATAGCCCCGAACACGCTGATCACAAAGATTCGAAAGACATCAATTATATGCCAGTCTCCGAAGAGGATGTTGGCCTCGGTGACGGAGATTTTATTGTCCCAGAGGAACCCCTCGAGCTAGAATGGTTCAAGCGACAGCTCATCGCCACAACACGGAGCCTGAAAAAGAAACAACAGCAGCTCAAAGTTGAACTTGATACACTCAATGAAAGGTGGACCAAGGTCCTGGCCGTTGAGGAATACGACCACGAGAGACCTACCAAAAGTTACCCCAAGCGCAAGCTGCTGCCACAATTCCACGACGGAGCCCTTGAGCCAATATCGTCGAAATATAATTAGGCAGACCAACCAGACCGACCACCACGTGGACGGGATAAAGTGGCGTATCAAGCCGAACACCAGCCCGCACCCCCTTGCCGAGGAGGCAAGGAGACAGTAGCTGCGGGTTACACATATGACTTGCAACGGGACCTGGCCAACAAAGCCGGTCAGACCAGATTGATCTACGGATCAAGAGGTCGTGCCCTGGCATGAGATAACGGCTATGAAGTCCGGCGTGATGAACATTACAATATTAGGGATTAGAACCGAACTCAGATGTCATCCCATCTCTGCCATGATGTCGCACGATAGAGGGGTGCCGCACACACCATGTGCTTTACCGATGAGGTAATGCAACACCAGTTTCTGGAAGGGTTTAAACCCGTGAACATCGAGCAGTATGATGGAACGACGGATCCGACCGTCTAGATTGAAGATTTTCTTCTCCACATTCATATGGCTCGTGGAGATGACCTCCATGCCATTAAATATCTTCGTCTAAAGCTGAAAGGACCAGCACGGCACTAGCTGAATAGCCTCCCAGCGAACTCCATCGGAACCTGGGAAGATTTGGAAGATGCTTTTCGGGCCAACTTTCAGGGCACTTATGTTCGACCACCAGATGTGGACGACTTGAGTCACATAATCCAGCAACCAGGCGAATCGGCTCGCAAGCTTCGAAATAAGTTCCTAATTAAAAATAACCAAATCATGGATTGTATGGACGATGAAGCCTTAGCGGCCTTCAAACACAGCGTCCGGGACGAATGGCTCGCCTGACACCTCGGGCAGGAGAAGCCGAAGACCATGACAGCCTTAACTGCACTTATGACCCGTTTTTGCGCAGGTGAGGATAGCTGGTTGGATCATAGAAGCAAAAGTTGGGGCGATCCCGGCACTTCTGAGGCCAGGGATGGCAATTGTAAACCACGCCGCAATAAAAACAAATGTCGGAGCAACAATGATGACGTAGATGATACGACAGTCAATGCTGGATTTAGTGATTCTAAATCCGGTCAGCGGAAGAAACCTTTCAAAGGCAACAGGGATGGTCCATCTAGCTTGGATAAACTCCTTGAGAGGCCATGTCAGATTCATGGTACACACGATAAGCCTGCTAACCACACCAACATCAACTGTTGGGTTTTCAAATAGGCCGGTAAGATAAATACCGAACACAAGGGAAAGGTACCTCCAAGTGAGGACGATGACGAGCCCCGTCAGCCAAACACCGGGGGCCAAAAGCATTTTCCCTCGGAGGTGAAAACAGTGAACATGATCTATGTCACTCGTATTCCCAAAAGGGAGCGCTAGCGCGCACGAAGGGATGTCTACACTGTAGATCCTGTCGCCCCAAAGTTCAATCCATGGTCAGCCTGTCCGATCACTTTTGATCGCAGGGATCACCCAACCAGTATCCGTCACGGGGGTTCGGCCGCCCTGGTACTCCATCCAATTATTGACGGATACCATCTCACTAGTGTCCTTATGGACAGGGCAGCAGTCTCAACTTGATTTATCAAGACACTGTCCGCAAGATGGGCATTGACCCATAAAGAATCAAGCCTAGTAACACTACCTTTAAAGGTGGGATACCCAACATGGAGGCCCATTGCACGGACTCACTGACACTGGAGGTAGTATTCGGCTCCTCAGATAACTTCTGCGGTGAAGAATTAATCTTTGACATCGTCCCTTTCCACAGTGGCTATCACGCACTCCTTGGATGAACTGCTTTTGCCCGCTTTAATGCAGTCCTGCACTATGCTTATTTCAAGCTTAAGATGCATGAACCTCACAGTGTTATTACAGTCAATGGAAATATGGAGCGCTCCCTCCGTACTGAAGAACACACTACGACCCTTGTAGCCGAGGTGTGTGGTGGCCTTATTAAGCCAAATAATTCATTGGACATTAAAGCCAACAAGATCTCTAAACGAGTCCGGTCCGCTCATCTCTGCGATAACTCGACGGATCCGAACCTCGATTAGCAGTTCGGCCTCCGCCGATTGCCCCATAAGGTTGCGGCTTACGTACCGTGCATACATAAGTACGCACTTGATACGTCTCCAACGTATCTACTTTTCCAAACACTTTTGCCCTTGTTTTGGACTCTAACTTGCATGATTTGAGTGAAACTAACCAGGACTGACACTGTTTTTAGCAGAACTACCATGATGTTGTTTTACGTGTAGAAAAGAAAAGTTCTCGGAATGTCCTCGAAATCCACGGAGGCACTTTTCAGATTTAATAAGAATTTTTGGCGAAAGAATCAAGGCCAGGGGGCCCATGGGCTGTCGACGAGAAAAGGGGGCGCGCCCCCCTAGGGCGCGCCCTCCTATCTCGTGGGCCCCCTAGACCTCCTCCGACCTCAACTCCAACTCCATATATACCGTCTCGCGGAGAAAAAAATCAGAGAGAAAGTTTCATCGCGTTTTATGACACGGAGCCGCCGCCAAGCCCTAATCTCTCTCGGGAGGGATGATCTGGAGTCCGTTCGGGGCTCCGGAGAGGGGGATTCATCGCCGTCGTCATCATCAACCATTCTCCACAACCAATTTCATGATGCTCACCGCCGTGTGTGAGTAATTCCATCGTAGGCTTGCTGGACGGTGATGGGTTGGATGAGATTTACCATGTAATCAAGTTAGTCTTGTTAGGGTTTGATCCCTAGTATCCACTATGTTCTGAGATTGATGTTGCTATGACTTTGCTATGCTTAATGCTTGTCACTAGGTCCCGAGTGCCATGATTTCAGATCTGAACCTATTATGTTTTCATGAATATATTGGTGTTCTTGATCCTATCTTGCAAGTCTATAGTCACCTATTATGTGTTATGATCCGACAACCCCGAAGTGAGAATAATCGGGACACTTCTCGGTGATGACTGTAGTTTGAGGAGTTCATGTATTCACCATGTGTTAATGCTTTGGTCCGGTTCTTTATTAAAAGGAGGCCTTAATATCCCTTAGTTTCCGCTAGGACCCCGCTGCAATGGGAGGGTAGGACAAAAGATGTCATGCAAGTTCTTTTCCATAAGCACGTATGACTATTTACGGAATACATGCCTACATTACATTGATGAACTGGAGCTAGTTCTATATCACCCTATGTTATAACTATTGCATGAGGAATCACATCCGACATAATTATCCATCATTGATCCATTGCCTATGAGCTTTTCATATATTTTTCTTCGCTTATTTACTTTTCCGTTGCTACTGTTACAACTACTACAAAAACCCAAAAACATTTATCTTTACTGTTGCTACTATTACCATCACTATCATACCACTTTTGCTACTAAATACTTTGCTGCAGATACTAAGTTATCCAGGTGTGGCTGAATTGACAACTCAACTGCTAATACTCAAGAATATTCTTTGGCTCCCCTTGTGTCGAATCAATAAATTTGGGTTGAATACTCTACCCTCGAAAGGTGTTGCGATCCCCTATACTTGTGGGTTATCAAGACTAATTTCTGGCGCTGTTGCCGGGGAGCATAGCTCTATTCTCTGAGTCACTTGGGATTTATATCTGTTGATCACTATGAAGAACTTGAAAGACGCTTAGACCAAGATTTTACCCTCAACTACGAGGGGAGGTAAGGAACTGCCATCTAGCTCTACACTAGATTCTCCTTTCGTTATTAGTAGGCTTGCGACACCTAAACCTGCTACTGCTATGAATTCTGATATGTCGCATGTTATCGATGATGCCACTTCTGCTTTGCATGATACTTATGATAAAACTACTTCTGTGTGTGATACTACTTTGCCATTAGGTGAATTTCTAGATGAACAACTTGCTAGAGTTAGGGGGAATGAAAATATTGAAGAACCTATTATTGATGATAGTGATGATGAACGTTCCCCCAATGATTATGTATTACCTGTTGTTCCTATGGGTTATTTTATGAACAAAGAAGCTGTTGAAGCTATTCTTGCTTGCAATGATAGAAATGATCTTAAGAAATTATTAGCTAAATGGAAGCAGCAGTCTCTTAATGCTAGAATGAAACCCGATCCTACTTTTTCTACTTCATCTATCTGTGTTACTGATAAGGATTATGAATTCTCTGTTGATCCTGATATTATTACTTTAGTTGAATCTGATCCTTTTTATGGCCTTGAATCTGAAACTGTTGTGGCACATCTTACCAAGTTGAATGATATAGCCACCCTGTTTACTCATGATTAGAAGTCTCGCTATTTATATATCCTTAAGATATTCCCGTTCTCATTAAAGGGTGATGCTAAGACTTGGTATGATTCTCTTTCTCCTGGTTGTGTGTGTAGTCCCCAGGATATGATTTATTACTTCTCTGCTAAATATTTCCCTGCTCATAAGAAGCAAGCTGCCTTGCGGGAAATATATAATTGTGTGCAAATCAAAGAAGAGAGTCTCCCACAAGCTTGGGGGAGGCTTCTCCGGTTACTTAATGCTTTGCCTGATCATCCTCTTAAGAAAAATGAAATACTTGATATCTTTTATAATGGACTAACCAATGCTTCCAAGGACAACTTGGATAGTTGTGCTGGTTGTGTTTTCAGGGAAAGAACAGTAGACGAAGCTGAAATATTATTGAATAATATGTTGACTAATGAAAATAATTGGAATCTTCGTGAGCCAGTTCCTGAAGTAATTCCTGAACCAATTGAGCCAACTCCTGAGCCTATTCCTAAACCCACTCCGAAGAAGAGAGGTGTTTTATTTCTCAGTCCTGAAGATATGCAAGAGGAAAAGAAATCAATGAAAGAAAAAGGTATTAAAGCTGAAGAAGTTAAGAATTTACCACCTATTGAAGGAATACATGGTCTTAATTTTCCGCCTGAAGAACCACATTGTCTTGATAACCCGACACAGGTAGTAAAGGTAAATTCTCTCTGTAGATATGATAAAGTTGAAATACCCTCTACTAAATTTCATAGCCCATGCTTAGATGTGTTTGATGACTTTATGTCTAGACAAGAAAGTTTTAATGCTTATGTTGGTAGAGAGTTAATGAACAATGCTTTCGAGATAGGATGCGTAGGTGATAATCTAGCTAGATTTAAAGATGAACTTCACTGCATTAGCAAATATGCTTCTATGGTTGCTACTCAAGCTGAGCCAGTACTCAAAGCCCAAAATGATGTGCTTGATGATTTGAACAATAAAAATGACTTTGTCGTTAGAGTGGCTACTAGAACTGGTAGAATGACTCAGGAACCTTTGTATCCTGAAGGCCACCCTAAAAGAATTGAACAAGATTCTCAGAATAATAATCTAGATGTTCCTAGTTCTTCTAAAAAGAAGAAGAAGAAAGATGATAGAACCTTGCATGCTTCTAGTGAACCTACTGTAGACACACCTGAGAATCCCAATGATATTTCTATTTCTGATGCTGAAACACAATCAGGTGATGAACATGAACCTAGTGATAATGTTAATGATAATGTTAATGTTGATGCTCAACCTAGTAATAACAATGATGTAGAGATTGAACCTGCGGTTGGTCTTGATAACCCACAATCAAGAAACCAAGGTTATGATAAGAGAGATTTTGTTGCTAGGAAGCACGAGAAAGAAAGAGAACTATGGGTTCAGAAACCCATGCCCTTTCCTCCTAAACCATCCAAGTCAAAGGATGATGAGGATTTTGAGCGCTTTGCTGAGATGATTAGACCTATTTTCTTGCGTATGCGCTTAACTGATATGCTTAAAGTAAATCCTTATGCTAAGTATATGAAGGATATCATCACAAATAAAAGAAAGATACCGAAAGCTGAAATTTTCACCATGCTTGCTAATTACACTTTTAAGGGTGGAATACCAAAGAAACTTGGAGATCCGGGTGTTCCAACTATACCATGCTCCATTAAAAGAAATTATGTTAGAACTACTTTATTTGATCTCGAGCCGGTGTTAGTGTTATGCCTCTCTCTTTATATCGTAGACTTGAATTGAATAAGTTGACACCTACTGAAACATCTTTGCAAATGGCTGATAAATCAACTGCTATACCTGTCGGTATTTGTGAGGATGTGCATGTTGTGGTTGCAAATGTCAATATCTTAACGGACTTTGTTATTCTTGATATTCCCGAGGACGATAGTATGTCTATTATCCTTGGTAGACCTTTTCTTAATACTGCAGGGGCTGTTATTGATTGCAACAAAGGCAATGTCACTTTTCATGTTAATGGCAATGAGCATACGGTACACTTTCCAAGGAAACAATCTCAAGTTCATAGCATCAATTCTATTGAAAAAGTTCCAACTATCATTTTTGGAGGTGTTGAATTTCCTCTCCCTAATGTCAAAAAATATATTATATTCTTTTTGTTGGGGATTTTCATATCCCCGTTGAGGTAACTTAGTGTCATTCGAAATTTCTCCGGTTCCGTGTTATTCGGAACGAGCTTGTTAACAAGACTTGATCAACCTTGTTAGCGGGTTCATTTTGATGATCACGAGATGGGTGAAACTAGAAGGCACAACCTTCTGTACCCTTTTTTTTACATTCTGTTATTTAGATTAAATAAAGCAAAATTAGTATTATCCGTCTGTTTTTTGAATTATCCGTGCAATAAAAAATAGTCCGAAAATAAAAGTGCTCCAAAGGCCCTGCAAATTTAGTATGATTTTTTGTGGAATATTTGAGGATTTTAGGCACTGGAAACACTTTAGGAGGGGCAAGCACCAGGCCAGGAGAGAGGAGGGCGTGCCCCCCCTGTAGGGCGCACCCCTGTCTCGTGGGCCCCTGGTGGCTCCCCTCCACTTATGCTAGCTTCCACACACTTCATCTTCTACCCAAAAAAATCCCCATCCAGCTCAAGCACGAGTTCTATCTCCTTTTGCTGCGATTTTCGATCTCTTAGCTCAAAGCTCCATTCACAAAACTGCTTTGGGAGATTGTTGCTTGGTATGTGACTCCTCCATTGGTCCAATTAGTTTTTGTTCTAGTGCTTTATTCATTGCAAATCCTTGCTGTCTTGGTGACCCTGTTCTTGAGCTTGCATGTTAAAATTTTGAGGTCCCAAGCAATTCCAATGCATGATATGGGCTTTAGGCGCTTGTAGGAGTAGTTTCTATCAATCTTGTTCAGTTTTATGCACTTTTATTTTGAAATTACTAAAATTTCAGAAAAATTCAGAAAATGTTGAGGAAACTTTTGAGGGGCTCTTCTAGCCAAAGCTCCAAGGAAAAACAAGCTAAGGAGAAGGAAAAAGCCAAGTATAATCTTCCTCGCTTAGCGGAAGTACGACCTTGTGAATGGCCATGTGATGATTTCTTGAGAGAGGCTGGAATTCATGAAGACTTTTATGCTTTAATCGAGACTGCAGGCCTCACCGGTTTCATCAACGACCAAATCAATCTGTATCTCTTACTCACCAATACTTTCGTGCAAAACTTATATTTTTATCCTAAGAAGACACCGCTTGTAGTATCCTTTTATTTATATGACAAGTTCAAAGAAATGTCTTTACGTCATTTTTGCACAGTATGTAGGATACCTTATGAGGGAGAACTAGAGGAACCCCATTGTGAAGATGTGGCTGGCTTTGTTAATATTATTGTTGTAGAAGAGCCAAAGAAGGGTTCTGAAGCAAAAAGTCTCTAGCATACACTTTCCTGTTTTACGCTACTTTGCCATATTTGCTAGTAGATGCTTGATGGGTAGTGGGAATAGTGGAAACTTGAGTGTTCCTGATATTATCATTCTTCAACATGCTTTGCTTGGAGACAATAGTTTTAATATGGGTGCCGTCATTGCTAAACGGCTATCCCTTAATCATACAAAAGGCCCCATATTTGGAGGTATCTATGCTGCACGTCTTGCTAGACATTTTCAGATACTCATTAGGCACCATGAGGAAAAGGAGACAATATTGCCTCCTCACATTCTAGATTACAAGAGCATGGTAGCACATAAGTTTATTGTTGACAACGAAGATAGGATGCTCTTGTATAAACTTAGATTCAATAAGAAACACTTTGAGATTATTATCTTGCCTGCGCCTCTGTTGTTTGATTTGCTTGCAGAAAAATTTCTTGTCACACCGGAGGCGGTGAACAATCATCAAGCTCAAACTTTTACTCCAGAACCTGAACCTGAACCGAAACCTGAGATGGACCCTTATCGTGCATCATCTGTCCAGTGGGATCCGGAGATGACCAGCCAGTGGGATCCGGATTACACCTCCCAGTACACTGGGGAGAGTAGCGGCGGTCCTTGGTATTAAACCAACTTAGGCCAAAAGCCTAAGCTTGGGGGAGTACGTATCTCTCACCGACTTTACATTCATGTTCACACACTAGTCGTTGGTGCTCATACCCTTTCATTGTATTATCCATGCTAGTTTAAATTCCTTTTTCTAGTCTTCTTCTTGTGTGATTGATAAACCTTGAGAAAAACCAAAAAAATTAGTTAGTTTAATTCCTTGCCTGTAGTAGGAATTAAAATGAAAAACCAAAAAGATTTCTCTTTCTTCTTTTACTTGTTGGGAGCTTTCCCGTGTAAATAGTTTTATTTTCTTTTCTTTCCTTTGGGGGTCGAGAAGACCATATTGAAAATGCTTAGTGGCTCTTATATGCATGATTGTTTATTTAATTTAGAGCCCACATTACTTGTCTTCTCTCTTGAGTTGAATGCTTGTAGATTCCAGCTTAGTCCAATGCATGTACACTCTTATTATTATACACACCATTCGGTCATGCGAGTGAAAGGCAATAATGACGAGATATGATGGACTTATTGGGATGAGAAAAGCTGGTATGAACTCGACCTCTCTTGTTGTTGTAAATATGATGAGTTCATCGTTCCTGAGTCAGCTATTATGAAGTGAACATATTAGCAATGACATTTAGAGATTATAGTTACTTATGCCATGCTTGATTAGCTATGAGTTATAATGGTTTACCTTGCGTGCCAACATGCTATTAGAATGATTATGATGTGGTATGATGGGATGGTATCCTCCTTTGAATGAATTGAGTGACTCGACTTGGCACATGTTCACGCATGTACTTGAATCAAATCAACATAGCCTTCATGATATTTATGTTCATGGTGGATTATATCCTACTCATGCTTGTACTCGGTGTGAATTAATTTTAATACATGCTTACGACTATTGTCGCTCTCTCAGTTGGTCGCTTCCCAGTCTTTTGCTAGCCTTCAGTTGTACTAAGCAGGAATACTGCTTGTGCATCCAAACCCCTTAAACCCCAAAGTTGTTCCATATGAGTCTATTATACCTAACTATATGCGGTATCTACCTGTCGTTCCAAGTAAATTTGTATGTGCCAAACTCCAAACCTTCAAATGAAATTCTGTTTTGTATGCTCGAGCAGCTCATGTAACAACTAGGGCTGCCTATATCTTCCATGCTAGGTGTGTTATTCTCAGAGGAGTGGACTCCGCTCCTCATTCACGAGAAAGGGCCGGTAACCGGGATGCCCAGTCCCATGATCCAAAAAGATCAAAGCAAATCAAAATAGTTAAACAAAACTCCCCCAGGGCTGTTGTATGTTGGAGGCACTCGTTGTTTCGAGCAAGCCATTGATTGAAGCTTCTTGGTGGTTGGGCACTACTGGAATATGGCACTTTCCCATCTGCCATGACAGATGGAAAAGGCATGGTCGGCAGATGGCAAAGGCTTTGCCATCTGCCAACAGATGGCAAACAGTTTGTCTAAAACCCTGCAGATAAAGGCTTGTTTGCCGTCTGCTGGCTGATGGCAAAGAGCCTGTGGCTTTGCCATCTGCTGGCAGATGGCAAAGCCTCTTAACGGGGTTAGCCCCGTTAGAAGGCTAACGGCATACTTTGCCATCTGCCAGCAAATGGCAAAGGCTGCAGGCTCTTTGCCGTCTGCCAGCAGATGGCAAAGGTTGCAGGCTGTTTGTCGTCTGCTAGCAGATGGCAAAGGCTGCATGCTTTGCCGTCTACCAGCAGATGGCAAAGGCTGCATGCTTTGCCGTCTGCCAGCAGATGGCAAAGAGGTTTGCCATCTGCTGTCAGATGGCAAAGAGCCCAAATAGGCCAGCCCAAATTTTACATGTAGATGACACGTGGCCTCTTTGCCATCTGCCAGCTGATGGCAAAGCTCTTTGCCATCTGCCAGCAGATGGCAAAGTGACTATATTGCCCCATTTAATTTTGTTTTCTCTTATATCAATTTATTTTCACATAAATCAAACACAAATATATTTATATGACCAATAGAGCATATTCAACACATATTACCAATAGTCATGAACACACATGTATCCAACACATGTTACCAATAGTAGAAAGTTTCATCCGTACATATACATAGTTTCATCAATATTACACAGTTTCTTCCATAGGTAGCAAGTTTCACAAGGTTAAAACAAAAACTAAATACAAGCACTCCATCAACCCAAGCTTCCGTGATCTTAAGCAAATCTGTAAAATGGGAAAGAAGAAAGTTAGAAGAAGAAGACTAGAAGAAGAAGATTATTATGATGCAACTAAAATGTGAAGATTATTATGATGCAACTTATATCTGTAAAATAGGTCATTTTCGAGTTAAGTATGGTTATTATGTCATTTTTGAGCTAGCTAAGCATACTAAGTCATTTTGGTGTACAACATGCTAAGGTCATTCTAGAGCTAAGTAAGGTTATTATGTCATTTTGGATCTAGCTAAGCATGTGAAGTCATTTAGGAGCTAAAATATGTCATTTCTTAAGCATATTATGTCATTTTAGAGTTAGCTAAGCATATTAAGTCATTTTGGAGGAAAAGATGCTAAGTATAGGTCATTTTAGAGCTATCCTAGGTTAAATAGGTCATTTTAAGCTAGCTAAGCATATTAAGTCATTTTGGAGGAAAAATGCTAAGTATAGGTCATTTTAGAGCTATCCTAGGTTAAATAGGTCATTTTGGAGCTAATTAAGCTTATTACGTAATTTTTTAGCTAGCTAAGCATATTGAGTCATTTTGGAGGAAAAAATGCTAGGTATAGGTCATTTTAGAGCTATCCCAGGTTAAATAAGTCATTTTGGAGCTAAGTAAGGTTATTATGTCATTTTGGAGCTTGCTAAGCATATAAGTCATTTAGGATCTAAAATATGTCATTTCTTAAGCATATTATGTCATTTTAGAGCTAGTTAAGCATATTTAGTCATTTTGGAGGAAAAGATGCTAAGTATAGGTCATTTTAGAGCTATCCTAGGTTAAATAGGTCATTTTTAAGCTAGCTAAGCATATTAAGTCATTTTGGAGGAAAAAATGCTAAGTATAGGTCATTTTAGAGCTATCCTAGGTTAAATAGGTAATTTTGGAGCTAATTAAGCTTATTATGTAATTTTTGAGCTAGCTAAGCATATTAAGTCATCTAGGAGGAAAAAATGCTAAGTATAGGTCATTTTAGAGCTAGCCTAGGTTAAATAGGTCATTTTGGAGCTAAGTAAGGTTATTATGTCATTTTGGAGCTAGCTAAGCATGTGAAGTCATTTAGGAGCTAAACTATGTCATTTCTTAAGCATATTATGTCATTTTAGAGCTAGTTAAGCATATTAAGTAATTTTGGAGGAAAAGATTCTAAGTATAGGTCATTTTAGAGCTACCCTAGGTTAAATAGGTCAATTCGAAGCTAGCTAAGCATATTAAGTCATTTTGGAGGAAAAAATGCTAAGTATAGGTCATTTTAGAACTATCCTAGGTTAAATAGGTAATTTTGGAGCTAATTAAGCTTATTATGTAATTTTTGAGCTAGCTAAGCATATTAAGTCATTTTGGAGGAAAAAATGCTAAGTACAGGTCATTTTAGAGCTAGCCTAGGTTGAATAGGTCATTTTGAAGCTAAGTAAGGTTATTATGTCATTTTGGAGCTAGCTAAGCATATGAAGTCATTTAGGACCTAAAATATGTCATTTCTTAAGCATATTATATCATTTTAGAGTTAGCTAAGCATATTAAGTCATTTTGGAGGAAAAGATGCTAAGTATAGGTCATTTTAGAGCTACCCTAGGTTAAATATGACATTTTTGAGCTAGCTAAGCATATTAAGTCATTTTGGAGGAAAAATGCTAAGTATAGGTCATTTTAGAGCTATCCTAGGTTAAATATGTCATTTTGGAGCTAATTAAGCTTATTATGTCATTTTTGAGCTAGCTAAGCATATTGAGTCATTTTGGAGGAAAAAATGCTAAGTATATGATTATGTCGCTAGTATCCATATGGCAGAGAACCCGGGCCGACATGACTAGTCATAGAACCAAGGTGGCACAAACGTACATGGAAGGCATACATGACCCAGCAATGCACGTGTCCGTCATCAGCGAGTGCAACCAAGTCGTAGTAAGCTACAAGGACTTCGGTGATGCACCGCGTGACATTTCCCCGTAGGGACAGACACAAGAGCAAAGAAGGACACATGCCGGTCAATCCATGTGTTCTGGAGCAGTAGCGAACTACCATGGCTCAGTGGAAGCACTAGGAGGCATTTCCCTGTATGGAAGGCTACCAAAGGCACACGACTAGGTGTCGAATCCCACACATACAATGCATTTCAAACATACACACATTATGCACGATATGTGTAGATACAACATGGCATCACAACAAAACTCTATTAAGCAAAACACTTGGGAAACTTACCGTCGTCACAGAGGTGTAGGTGTAGGTGTAGGTGTAGGACCGGTCGCGCCAGTGGCAGACGGAGAAGGATCGGTCGATGCTTGTCCGGAGTTACGCTGCACCAAAGATTATTTCCAATGTATCATTAGCATGATGCAACTCAAATGTGAAGACTAGTAACTAATGACCGTTCAAATGAAACTCATCGTGACTGCCGGAGCAATGACTGGCATCGGCGGAGGGGTCTGACTGTTCTTCTCGCGCATGGACTGCACATTTGGTTTTGATGAGTAAGTCATATTAGTTACTAATGAAAGGAACATTGCGTGCATGATTTAGCTAATATGCAAAAGAAACTTACCACGAAGAGATCGTACATGGCCCGGTTAGCCGAGTCATTCCGGTTCCTCTCCTCCTTCAACAGCCTAGCCGTCCTCTCCTCATTCTCCCTTTCCCTCTCCGCCGCCTATCGGTCCCTCTCCGCCAACTGCCGGTCCCTCTCCTCAAAAGCAGCCTGGGTCTTCACTCTCTCTGCCTCAATAGCAGCCTGCAACACCACTCGTTAGCATTGTAATCATCGACGGCCGCAAACACAATGTAATGGAGGAAAGGCTACTGAGTCCGTATAACAAACCTGGAATTCGATTTCCACTGGTCGTAAACGAGGCGGTATCTCAGGATCAGAGCTGGTCTGGCACTTCTTGATCTGCGGGAGAGTGCTAGTACAACGTATCAGTCCATTACCAATGGCTAAAGAGCCATGGGACCTCCCGCCACCAGATATCATCACCAGCTCTGGATCAACAGGCCGACTCGGGTTAAAGTCCGGCCCTTTCCTCGCCTTCCCCTGCTTAACGTACTGCACCATCTTGTGGTGGGAGGCCTCGTTGCTGAAGTTCTTTGCATTTTCGAGGCCACGCACGATCACTCATCTTGCCTAGCTACTGGACACACAAGAAATACATACATAACTCAGCAAACCATATTCATCAGTTAATAGAGTTTCTCAGTTTTATTACGTCCATGCAACCTAGACGCTAATAGGTAAAGATAGGTCCTAATCCCACCCGAGTATGTGTAGATTGGGTTCATTTTCCCATGCTCTGCTCTGGATCCGACACAAAATTTCGGCAGCACCTCCCCGCTGTTCTCCTGATACACGTCTCGGCAATAAGCAGAGAGGATGTGTACCCGGAGAACAACAGAGAGGCACTGACGAAATTCTGCATCGGATCCGGAGGAGAGCATATGGGAAAATGAACCCAATCTACACATACTCGGGCTATCCATGGATAACGTTGGACAATTCGAAAGAATTACGGTTATAAATATGCAAATGAATGCATATTTATAGATGTAACCCTTTTGAATGGGAGACACATAGTGGTCACGCATACTGATGATTGAATACACCTATAGCTAGCAAGTTTCATCGGCACGAAGACCGGAACAGAGCAAATGAAGGGGGAGAGGAGGAGATGTCATTTGTGCTCATCCACGAACGCAGGGGCGGAGCTCGTCGAACGCACGGGGAGGTCGTTGAACACCAGACCCTCACAGCGATGAAACAACTGCACATTTAAATCCACCCGATCAACGCAAATATATATGATGTTTTTCATAACAAAATTGGAAAATATATGACCTAACTCATAATTCACAAATATATGACCCCGTCGGCCTCTGGAAGGCCAAAGAACACCTTTTCGGTCAACCTGAGGTCGAAGAGGTGTCGGGTGTCGGGGGTGTCGTGGTGTCAAAGGGACAAAGATAAATTCTATCCGGCAAAAGTGGACTGTAAAGAAAAGCCTGCTACATAATCCTCAAAACATCTATAAGCATATCATAAATCTAGGCTGCATGCATGTGTTTTTTGGAATAAGAAGAAAAACAACTAACATGCCTTTTAGTGTGCACTTAAATAGTCTGTCCGCTGTACAATGTGATTTTTTCTAGTAGGGGTGTAAGCGAGAACTCATAGACATCTTACCTTGGGCACGAAGTGCTCAAGTGAGGAAACGACAGTGACCAAGGCTGGATCAAGCCCAATCTCCTCCTTTGCCTCCCTTAATGATGTTGCTGCATCATCAGCATCACCCTCCTCTTCCTTTCCTCCGGGCAATGCAACCTCCCCTGCAAATCTCAAGTGGAGAAAATAAAATCAGATAGGGTTTATCCAGCTCGTGTCTAGGTTGGTATCTATTTGTGAACCTGATTGTTCAAATATAAAAGCTAAGGCAAGCCAAACAAGCACTAAACAGAAAAAGCTGGGTTAAAAATCCTCTTAAAATTAACAGGCCAGCCTCAGATAGATTGCTTCTTCACATGGGATAGTGCAACAAGCTGGACAATAATCAGACGGCGGTAGATGAGACTGGGTATTATCGTGGGATGTTCTTCGAGGGGCTTTTGATGTTTTTTTTCATCTAATTTTCTCACCAATGACATCAGCACCAACCTCGAAGTTGAAACAAAGAGCTACAGATTTCAACGAATCAAACTGGAATCACTACCACAATACTAGCCTAGCTTCCATACTAATATGCCTAAAATAATGATGAATAAATAATCATAATAGAAAGGTATTCTTCTTTGTGTGTGTATAAAGAAACGTGATCTAATCTTCTATAAAATATATATATGGAGACTATAGTAAGCTTTATGGTTTTGTTGGTGCTAAATATACAACTAAATATCCAATCTGTATGTGAAGTAGGCAACGACGGAGCCAGGAAATAAACATAAGGGGGTCCGAACATCAAGGACAACTCTAAAATGCAACTAAGCCTGGCGGAATATATAGGAGTTGACACTGAGTATAGCAAAATATGTACTACTATAACTGTAACTGTTGATAATATAGGCAAGATTTTTTTAGTCAAAGGACACGGCCTCATTTTTATTATGAAAATGGAAATGGAGTCTTATCCTACAGAGACTAATCTCCAATTTTTTTTATGTTGCAACCAATACTTTGAAACAAAACTACATCCACCGAGTGTTGTGAATTAGGATACCAAAATGCAAGATCTTTCATATTGTACCAGTGTGGCCGCTTCCTGATGTGCTCCAAAGTACAAACTGAAGAGAATAGAACTAGCAAGATTTTTGTGTCTTCATCAAAAGAAAACAAAAAGGATTTATATCGTCATCCCAGATTTTGGCTTGGAAAAATAGAGTAGTTGAGACAGAAGGGAAACTACAGGAGTAAGAAAGAAGCACACCTGGTGTGTCTGTGTTTGTGAACTTTAGAGTATGGCTATGGGAATGAGAGCAAAAGTCAAAATGGTTCTCAGTTTTCAATGATTGGGATCTTCTGTGAACAATACATGTATCAGCAGTGTAACATATTATTTTAAAGGTCCATTTTTACACATCAGAATGAATTGTATATGCTAGGAATTTTGATGCATTATATTGGTTGATTCACAGGTTGCACACCTATTTTCTGAGTGGTGCCAAATATGTGATCATCCAAATGCCAGTGACGCGACCTATAGTCATTATGTTATGCAGTTGCAACATATTGGCCTGCTGAAGGGAGACGAATTCACTGAACATTTCTTCTGAATTATCACGGTGATTATTCTACTCGTGGATTATACTCTGTCTGTCTGTGTGTGTGTGTTACTTTTTTTAACTTTCATGCTAATTTTTGAATCAATCAGGAACTTGCTGTTGCACACTCTCTAGTCTTTGAGAAAATTAATGCTCCTGGTGGATTGTCTCAGCAGTCATCACTTATATCATATTTCCCATTTGCTAAAATGGTGTAGATCACATAGCTCTAGGCATGTTTAATCAGGGGTCTTCAAACATTTTCTGCAGGTTGGGGGGTCTTCAGATCACATAAGTCAAAATGGTTCTCAGCTTTCTGAACATATAAGCAGCAGAGCATGAACATGTACATGGAAAGGTGGTTGGGTAGAAAAGAGGGCATCACCTTCGCAAAATCGGAAGAGGTGGTCGGGAAGGCAGAGAATCGACACAGCCACCGGGTTCTTCGGCGGAAGACGGCGAGCAGGACGGGGATGACTTGTCAGGGACGGAGGAGCCGGTCGGTGATGGCCACAGACGAGGGCGGGGATGTGTGGCCGGGGATGGAGGAGACGGTCCGCGATGGCGGCGGACAAAGGCGAGCAGTGCGGGGATGGCTTCATAGCATGGACGAGCGGCGGCTGCCGGCGCTGAAGGTGCAGTCCGCCATGGCTACTGTGTACGGCGGCTAGGGTTGGGGAAGGGGCGGTCCCGCGGCCTGGAACGGTGGAGGGACGGGCG
>NC_057798.1:39726380-39730028 GCF_018294505.1 Triticum aestivum | reverse complement strand
AGAGAGGGGTGGGGCCGGGCTGGGAGAGAGAGAGAGAGAGGGGTGGGGCCGGGCTGGGAGAGAGGGGAGGAGATTTTTTTTAGAAGAAGAGAGGTGAGGAGATAGTCCGACTTCTTTGCTATCAGCCAGCGGATGGGAAAGGCCCATATCTTTGCCATCAGCCAGCGGATGGCAGATGGCAAAGAGGTGGGGCTACTGGGCCGTTACAGCGCCGTCATCCATTGGGCCGCACCCACTTCTTTGCCATCTGCCAGCAGACGGAAAAGATTCTTTGCCATTGGCTTGCGGATGGCAAAGAACTGGCTTATGGCAACCAGGTTCTTTGCATTTGTCAGTTCTTTGCCGTCTGTTTTTTGTAAGCAGATGGCAAAGACGTTCTTTGCCATGCGCTGGCAGACGGCAAAGAGCTGACTAATGGCAAATTCCCTGTTTTCTGTAGTGGAGGGAGTATAAACCTTTACCATTCTGTTTGGGAACTGCCTATAATGAATGTAGTATGGAATGTTTGAGTATAAACCTCTACGGAGGGCCTATCTATTTACTTTTATGTTGAGTCATCATCCTTCTTATTAAAAGCACCCGCTGGAGAGCACACTGTCATTTGCATTCATTATTATTGATTTATATTGTGTATGACTT
Source organism: Triticum aestivum (assembly GCF_018294505.1). Lineage (NCBI taxonomy): Eukaryota > Viridiplantae > Streptophyta > Magnoliopsida > Poales > Poaceae > Triticum > Triticum aestivum. The sequence continues at coordinate 39,729,389 of NC_057798.1, read as the reverse complement.
GACTGGATCTCTTTTACCATGAATTACAATGTTTAGTCAGTCCTTGATCTTTAAAGGTGCTCTGCATTTATGTTTTGCTGTCTTAGAAAGGGCTAGCGAGATACCATTTTGTTATGTCATGTTATGATTGTTTTGAGAAAGTGTTGTCATCCGAGTTTTATTATTATGGCTCGCTAGCTAATTTTTGCTATTGATATGAGTAATTGTGAGACCTATGTGTTATTGTTAGTATGGTTAGTTTGTAATATTTGCTGAAACTTGAATGCTAGCTTTTCATGTTTACAACAACAAGAGCAAACAGAGTTTGTAAAAGTTTTTCTTTATCACTTTCAGTTTATCAACTGAATTGCTTGAGGACAAGCAAAGGTTTAAGCTTGGGGGAGTTGATACGTCTCCAACGTATCTACTTTTCCAAACACTTTTGCCATTGTTTTGGACTCTAACTTGCATGATTTGAGTGAAACGGACCCGGACTGACGCTGTTTTCAGCAGAACTACCATGATGTTGTTTTATGTGTAGAAAAGAAAAGTTCTAGGAATGTCCTGGAAATCCACGGAGGCACTTATCAGATTTAATAAGAATTTCTGGCAAAAGAATCAAGGCTAGGGGGCCCACGGGCTGTCCACGAGACAAGGGGGCGCGCCCCCCCTAGGGCGCGCCCTCCTATCTCGTGGGCCCCCTGGACCTCCTCCGACCTCAACTCCAACTCCATATATACCGTCTCGCGGAGAAAAAAATCAGAGAGAAAGTTTCATCGCGTTTTACGACACGGAGCCGCCACCAAGCCCTAACCTCTCTCGGGAGGGCTGATCTGGAGTCCGTTCGGGGCTCCGGAGAGGGGGATTCATCGCCGTCGTCATCATCAACCATCCTCCATCACCAATTTCAAGATGCTCACCGCCGTGTGTGAGTAATTCCATCGTAGGCTTGCTGGACGGTGATGGGTTGGATGAGATTTACCATGTAATCAAGTTAGTCTTGTTAGGGTTTGATCCCTAGTATCCACTATGTTCTGAGATTGATGTTGCTATGACTTTGCTATGCTTAATGCTTGTCACTAGCGCCCGAGTGCCATGATTTCAGATCTGAACCTATTATGTTTTCATGAATATATGTGTGTTCTTGATCCTATCTTGCAAGTCTATAGTCACCTATTATGTGTTATGATCCGACAACCCCGAAGTGACAATAATCGGGACACTTCTCGGTGATGAACGTAGTTTGAGGAGTTCATTTATTCACCATGTGTTAATGCTTTGGTCCGGTTCTCTATTAAAAGGAGGCCTTAATATCCCTTAGTTTCCGCTAGGACCCTGCTGCCACAGGAGGATAGGACAAAAGATGTCATGCAAGTTCTTTTCCATAAGCACGTATGACTATTTACAGAATACATGCCTACATTACATTGATGAACTGGAGCTAGTTCTATATCACCCTATGTTATAACTATTGGACGAGGACTCGCATCCGGCATAATTATCCATCACTGATCCATTGCTTACGAGCTTTTCATATATTGTTCTTCTCTTACTTACTTTTTCGTTGCTACTGTTACAACTACTACAAAAACCCCAAAACATTTATCTTTAGTGTTGCTACTATTACAATTACTATCATACCACTTTTGCTACTAAATACTTTGCTGCAGATACTAAGTTATCCAGGTGTGGTTGAATTGACAACTCAACTGCTAATACTCAAGAATATTCTTTGGCTCCCCTTGTGTCAAATCAATAAATTTGGGTTGAATACTCTACCCTTGAAAGCTGTTGCGATCCCCTATAGTTGTGGGTTATCAGCACTCAAAATACCTTGGGCAGCGCCGGAGGCACACTACGGAAAAAGTCCATGGTACGGCTTGACCCTATTTGAACTGCATACATCTTTTTTCACTACAGGTTCATTAAGAGCCCTATCTTGTTGTATGGTTGCATCAGGGATCCTTTCAAGGCTAGCATTTCCCATCTTCATGGCCAGCCATCAAATACTCCTATCAAAGGACTTATTACTAAGGAGAAATGGCGCTGACATGCGGCAGGGCATCACTGGAGTCTTTGAACCATTACCCTTAGGCCCTGTGTTATACTTTCCCTTATGTAAATTTTTTTAGGCATGTAATATGACCTTAATATTAATGCCATTGTCTATCGAAACACGCTTCGACGTATTGATCAGGATATAAAGGAAACAGACGATCACCACCTTTGTGTTGGGTTCTTATATCCATATTCCATCCTTGCTTTCGATTGACATACACGCTTCGGCACGGCTTTGATGCCAGGGGCTGTATTTGTTGGAAATATGCCCTAGAGGCAATAATAAAAGTATTATTATATTTCATTGTTCATGATAATTGTCTTTTATTCATGCTATAACTGTATTATCCGGAAATCGTAATACACGTGTGAATACTTAGACCACACTATGTCCCTGGTAAGCCTCTAGTTGACCAGCTCGTTGTGATCAACAGATAGTCATGGTTTCCTGACTATGGACATTGGATGTCGTTGATAACGGGATCACATCATTAGGAGAATGATGTGATGGACAAGACCCAATCCTAAGCATAGCATAAAAGATCGTGTAGTTCGTTTTGCTAGAGCTTTGCAAGTGTCAAGTATCTCTTCCTTCGACCATGAGATTGTGTAACTCCCGGATACCGTAAGAGTGCCTTGGGTGTATCAAACGTCACAACGTAACTGGGTGACTATAAAGGTGCATTACAGGTATCTCCGAAAGTAGCTGTTGGGTTGACACGGATCGAGACTGGGATTTGTCACTCCGTATGACGGAGAGGTATCTCTGGGCCCACTCGGTAATGCATCATCATATTGAGATCAATGTGACCAAGGTGTTGGACACGGGATCATGCATTACGGTACGAGTAAAGTGACTTGCCGGTAACGAGACTGAACAAGGTATTGGGATACCGACGATCGAGTCTCGGGCAAGTAACGTACCGATTGACAAAGGGAATTGCATACAGGGTTTGATCGAATCCTCGACAT
>NC_057798.1:39679531-39725997 GCF_018294505.1 Triticum aestivum | reverse complement strand
AGGTAAAGAATTATATATAGGAAGTGCTATTTCGGGCATCGGGACAAGTTTCGGGGTTATCGGTATTGTACCGGGACCACCGGAAGGGTCCCGGGGGTCCACCGGGTGGGGCCACCTGTCCCGGGGGGCCACATGGGCTGTAGGGGGTGCGCCTTGGCCATCATGGGCCAAGGGCACCAGCCCCTATAGGCCCATGCGCCTAGGGTTTCCCCCTAGGAGGAGTCCTAGTGGTGGAAGGCACCCCTAGGTGCCTTGGGGGGGAGGGAAACCTCCCCTAGGCCGCCGCCCCCCCTAGTAGATCTCATCTACTAGGGCCGGCGCCCCCCCTGGCACCCCTATATATAGTGGGGGAGAGGAGGGACTTCACACACCAGCCCCTGGCGCCTCCACCTCCCCCCGTTACGTCTCTCCCTCGTAGTCTCGGCGAAGCCCTGCTGCTGTGACGCCCTGCATCCACCACCACGCCGTCGTGCTGATGGATCTTCATCAACCTCTCCTTCCCCCTTGCTGGATCAAGAAGGAGGAGACGTCTCCCGTCCCGTACGTGTGTTGAACGCGGAGGTGCCGTCCGTTCGGCGCTGGTCATCGGTGATTTGGATCACGTCGAGTACGACTACATCATCACCTTGCAAGCTTCCGCACGCGATCTACAAGTGGTATGTAGATGCAAACTCTCTCCCTAGACTCGTTGCTTAGATGAACTCATAGATGGATCTTGGTGAAACCGTAGGAAAAATTTTAATTTTCTGCAACGTTCCCCAACAGTATTCGGCCCTGCAAATTCTCAAAGTCCGAACACCTCGACATCCCGAATATTGCACTATATGCATCGGCTCTGAATCATGTCTTTGGTCTATAGTTGGGTTGCCCGGCTCCTGTGTTTGCCACCTTACGTTCTGCAAGTTCGGCTAAGGTAGTAAAGGGAGAACTACTGCGATTGTATTTCTGGTTCGTCCAGTTAAGTACCTCAGTAGAGAAAGCCGAAAACTGACTGTCATGATGTGCGAGAGCGGGTCAGCGATCCGGTGACTTAGTGTTATACTACGAATTGTTCGCGATTTATTCCGTGTTATACGTGGGGTGGGCTTCGACCAGCCGCGTTGCAAAGGCGCCGTACTCCAGATAGCCGTTCACGCAACAAGGGGCTAGTACTTAGCCCCACCAATGGACTCTTATGGCTAAGTGAAAGTGATAAAGCCGCATAGTCTGATTGCCTTGTTCATCTCGCAAGACGCCTCCTATATAGGACCAAACGTTGGATAAAGTGCGGACATACGTTCCCAAACACCCCGGTAATATTTACATGGGGGCAAAAGCTAACGACTGGTAAATTTTCAGACTTATAAATAAACAGCCAAACAGGAGGATAAACTAACAAAATCATAAAGTGCAAGCATAAATATTTCACATTATGAGTTCATTACATGGTTCTTCTAAACTGGACTCGACTACTCAAATATGATATCCTTTGAGCACTCACCCGCTACAATGCGGGCTCCCTCGAGTACCTCACTGAAGTACTACTCCGGCCACCGGTGATCATTGCCTTCAGGCGGCCTTGCAGTGGCAATTTCGGTGGCCTTCATCTTCGCCCATTGCACCTTGACTTGGCGAAGGACATTGCTACATCTTGAGCTTGCGTTGGTTTTCCTTGAAGAGGAAAGGGTGATGCAGCACATTAGCGTAAGTATTTCCCTCAGTTTTTGAGAACCAAGGTATCAATCCAGTAGGAGGCTCGTCACAAGTCCCACGAACCTACACAAACAAAAAAAGAACTCGCAACCAATACAATAAAGGGGTTATCAATCCCTTCACGGCCACTTGCGAAAGTGAGATCTGATAGAGATAATATGATAAGATAAATATATTTTTGGTATTTTATAATATAGATGCAGAAAATAAAGATGCAAATAAAAGTAGATTGGAAACTATTATGATAAAAGATAGACCCCGGGGCCATAGGTTTCACTAGTGGCTTCTCTCAAGATAGCATAAGTATTACGGTGGGTGAACAAATTACTGTCGAGCAATTGATAGAAAAGCGAATAATTATGATGTTATCTAGGCATGATCATGTATATAGGCATCACGTCTGCAACAACTAGACCAACTCCTGCCTGCATCTACTACTATTACTCCACACATCGACCGCTATCCAGCATGCATCTAGAGTATTAAGTTCATAAGAACACAGTAACGTATTAAGAAAGATGACATGATGTAGAGGGATAAACTCAAGCAATATGATATAAACCCCATCTTTTTATCCTCGATGGCAACAATACAATACGTGTCTTGCAACCCTTTCTGTCACTTGGTAAGAACACCGCAAGATTGAACCCAAAGCTAAGCACTTCTCCCATGGCAAGAAAGATCAATCTAGTAGGTCAAACCAAACCGATAATTCGAAAAGACTTGCAAAGATAACTCAATCATACATAAAAGAATTCAGAGAAGATTCAAATATTATTCATAGATAAATTTGATCATAAACACACAACTCATCGGATCTCGACAAACACACCGCAAAAAGAGATTACATCGAATAGATATCTAGAAGAGAGGGGGAGATCATTGTATTGAGATCCAAAAAGAGAGAAGAAGCCAACTAGCTAATAACTATGGGCCCGAAGGTCTGTGGTAAACTACTCACAACTCATTGGAGGGGCTATGGTGTTGATGTAGAAGCCCTCCGTGCTGGATTCCCCCTCCGGCAGAACGCCGGTGACGGCTCCAAGATGGGATCTCGCGGATACAGAAGGTTACGATGGTGGAAATATTTCTTCGGTGGCTCCCTAGATGTTTTCATGGTATGTAGGATTATATAGGAAGAAGTACGTTGGTGGCCGCCCGAGGGGCCCACGAGACAGGGGGCACGCCCTATAGGGGTGGGCGCGCCCCCACCCTCGTGGCTGCGTCGGCTGCTTCTTGACTTGCACTCCAAGTCCGCTGGATCACGTTCATTCCAAAAATCACGCTCCCGAAGGTTTCATTCCGTTTGGACTCCGTTTGATATTCCTTTTCTTCGAAATACTAAAATAGGCAAAAAAAACAGCAATACGGGCTGGGCCTCCAGTTAGTTGGTTAGTCCCAAAAATGATATAAATGTGTAAAATAAAGCCCATAGACATCCAAAATAGGTAATATAATAGCATGGAACAATAAAAAATTATAGATACGTTGGAGACGCATCAAACATCCGAGTACCTTCTATGCAGGCCAACCGCTTGATGGCGTCAATCCGGGGACGTGCATCGACCAGCCGCTTCACGAATCTGAAGTAGCTTCTAGGTATAGGCTCGGCTGGACAAAGACGGACTATTACATCCTTCATCGCCAGTCCGGCCACCCTAAGCAGCTCCGTCAGCTGCTTCAGCTGATCGCTGAGGGGTGTTGGATACTCCGTCGCAAGGTACTACGACCAGAATAGCTTCTCCATTGAGCTCCCCTCTTCGTCTCGGAAGAACTCGGCGGCGTCAGCAATAATCCTGGGCAGATCCGCAAACGCGCCTGGGGAACTCCAAACTCGGGTCAGCAAGATGTATCTCTTACTTGTAAATTAACTCTGCATGAGAAAGGCCTTACCAGCCTCTATCTGCCTCACCTCTTGGATCTCCTGGCGAGCGCCCCGGGCTTCAACCCGGACTTCCTTCAAGCTATTGAGAGCTTTGATGAGCTCGGAGGCTTGTTCCGAACTCTTATGCTCCAAGGACTCACACTTAGCTATGGCGTCGTTGAGCTCTTGTTCGACCTCGCCCACTGGCGCCTCATGTTTCCGACGGGTGGTTTTCTCCGCCTCCAACTCTTTTGCTGCTTTGTCAGTGGCCGCCCTACTCACCTCTGCCTCCTTCTTGGCTTGGGCAAACGAACTCTTGAGGGACTCGACCTGAGCTGTGCCAACTATGAGTATAGTCATAAAACTCAGTAAGTTTAAAGAATTAGCACACATCTCACTTCGGGCATGTAATAGTGTCGCATACCTTGGGTTTTGTCAAATCGCTTGTTGACTCGGTCGAGTTCCTCATCGGCTAGTCAAAGTTTCCGATTGAGCTCGGAAACCTCTGCGGCTTGAGAAGGAGCTGCCAACATGGACGCTTGTCTCACATAGCAACACATTATGTTAATAATTTAAAGTGGGATTCTCTGTCCGGATTGTTCTAATCCGGACAGAGTCTCAGGGGCTGCTGTCCATATATGGGTTTAACCTTTCATACAAAAAAACTTGTTAGGAGATTACATCGCATACCTCAAAGCCCTTTAGTAGGCTGTTGAAGGCGTCATTTAGTTTGGTTTTCGCAAACTGAACCTTCTTTATAACCGCACCCATCAGGGTGCGGTGCTCCTCCATGATGGAAGCGCATTGCAGCGCCTCCTCCAGAGTATGAGCGGCCTCCGGATTAAGAGAGGCTGCTGATGGAGCTGCTGCTCCTTCCTCATCTGTCGAAGGGGTGTGTTGGTCCGAACCCATAGTCGTATTGCTCTCCGGGACGGTGTTCAGCGAAGGCCCGAACTGTTGAGGCCCCCCACTGTCGATGGTCATTGGGGTCACCGTGCCCCGCTCTGCGGCATCGAGGTGTTACCCCCGGGCACCTCCTGGATGGCCTCGTCCGCCCCTCTATGGCCAGGAGAGTTCCTTTGGGACAACATATCGCTATCCTCTGCTACCTCTTGAGCATGCGTTGGTTTTTCCCTTGAAGAGGAAACGGTGATGCAGCAAAGTAGCATAAGTATTTCCCTTAGTTTTTGAGAACCAAGGTATCAATCTAGTAGGGGGCTCCATGCAAGTCCCTTGTACCTACACAAATAAACAAGAACCTCGCAACCAATGTGATGAAGGGGATGTCAATCCCTTCACGACCACTTGCAAAAGTGAGATCTGATAGAGATAATAAGATAAGATAAATATTTTTGGTATTTTTATGATATAGATTGAAAAGTAAAGATTGCAAAATAAAGTAGATCGTAAACTTATATGATGGAAAATAGACCCCGGGGCCATAGGTTTCGGTAGTGGCTACTCTCAAGATAGCATAAGTATTACGGTGGGTGAACAAATTACTGTCGAGCAATTGATAGAAAAGTGCATAGTTATGAGAATATCTAGGCATGATCATGTATATAGGCATCAGGTCCGCAACAAGTAGATCGACTCCTGCCTGCATCTACTACTATTACTCCACACATCGACCGCTATCCAGCATGCATCTAGATTATTAAGTTCATAAGAATAGAGTAACGCATTAAGCAAGATGACATGATATAGAGGGATAAACTCAAGTAATATGATATAAACCCCATCTTTTTATCCTCGATGGCAACAATACAATATGTGCCTTGTTGCCCCGGCTGTCACGGGGAAAGGACAGCGCAAGATTGAACCCAAAGCTAAGCACTTCTCCCATTGCCAGAAAGATCAATCTAGTAGGACAAAGCAAACTGATAATTCGAAGAGACTTGCAAAGATAACCAATCATACATAAAAGAATTAAGAGGAGATTCAAATATTTCTCATAGATAAACTTAATCATAAACCCACAATTCATCGGATCTCGACAAACACACCGCAAAAAGAGTTACATCGAATAGATCTCCAAGAAGACCGAGGAGAACTTTGTATTGAGATTCAAAGAGAGAGAAGAAGCCATCTAGCTAACAACTATGGACCCAAAGGTCTGTGGGAAACTATTCACAACTCATCGGAGAGCCCTTGGCGATGATGTAGAGGCCCTCCGTGATCTATTACCCCTCCAGCGGAGCGTCGAAAAAGGCTCCAAGATGGGATCTCACGGGTACTGAAGGTTGCGGCGGTGGAAAAAGTGATTTGTGGTGCTTTTGGATGTTTTTGGGGTACGTAGATATATATAGGCGAAGGAAGTCGGTCAGGGGAGCCACGACGGGCCCACGAGGCAGGGGGACGCCCCCCCCCCCAAGGCGCGCCGCCCACTTTCGTGGCCTCCTTGGTTGCTTTTTGACGTCCACTCCAAGTCTCCTGGATTGCGTTTGTTCCAAAAAGATCGCACCCGAAGGTTTGATTCTGTTTGGACTCCGTTTGATATTCCTTTCCTTCGATATACTGAAATAGGCAAAAAAATAGCAATTTGGGCTAGGCCTCCGGTTAGTAGGTTAGTCCCAAAAATGATACAAAAGTGTATAGTAAAGCACATAAACATCCAAAACGGGTAATATAATAGCATGGAACAATAAAAAATTATAGATACGTTGGAGACATATCAAGCATCCCCAAGCTTAATTCCTGCTCGTCCTCGGGTAGGTAAATGATAAAAACAGAATTTTTGATGTGGAATGCTACCTAGAATATTTCTCAATGTAATTTTATTTATTGTGGCATGAATGTTGAGATCCAAATGATTCAAAATAATAGTTCATATTGACATAAGAATAGTAATACTTCAAGCATCCTAACAAGTAATCATGTCTTATCAAAATAACATAGCCAAAGAAAGCTTATCCCTACAAAATCATATAGTTAGGCTATGCTTCATTTTCATCACACAAAATACTCCCATCATAAACAACCCCGGTTTCAGCCAATAATTGGTTCATACTTTTTAACGTGCTTCAGCTTTTTTAACTCTCACGCAATACATGAGCGTAAGCCATGGATATAGAACTATGGGTGGAATAGATTATAATGATGGAGCTTGTGTGGAGAAGACAAAAAAGGAGAAAGTCTCACATTGACGAGGCTAATCAACGGGCTATGGAGATGCCCATCAATTGATGTCAACATGACGAGTAGGGATTGCCATGCAACGGATACACTAGAGCTATAAATGTATGAAAGCTCAAAAATGATATAAAAGTGTATAGTAAAGCCCATAAACATCCAAAACGGGTAAAATAATAGCATGGAACAAACAAAAATTATAGAAACGTTGGAGACGTATCATCCTCCATGGCAGGGGGGATAGGGCTCATGATGGTCCGTCGCTCTCCGCCTCTTCAGGTAGCAGGGAGTTTCCCGAAGAAGACTAGCGGTTTGGGATATCATGCGGAGGGCTGAAATACAAGCAAATATACAATTTATACAAAGGCGGGTTGACGGTGTCCTGGACTAGGGGGTACCCACCACGTCGTCTCCCGATCAGTTGGATTGGGCCGAGGATCCCCATGGCCGTATACTCATGGGCCAGTCCGGACAGCTGCCGCATACAAGGAAGAATCAACAAGACTTGGCGATCAAGACAAGGACTCCTCCCCCACCGGCGTATTCGGCTTGGACTCTTGTTATCCTAGGCCTCTGGTGCATTATATAAACCGGGGCCAGGCTAGTCGATAGACATATACAACAACAATCATACCATAGGCTAGCTTCTAGGGTTTAGCCTCCTTGATCTCATGGTAGATCTACTCTTGTAATACCCACATCATCAATATCAATCAAGCAGGACGTAGGGTTTTACCTCCATCGAGAGGGCCCGAACCTAGGTAAAACATCATGTCCCTTGCCTCCTGTTACCATTGATCCTAAGACGCACTGCTTGGGACCCCCTACCCGAGATCCGCCGGTTTTGACACCGACATTGGTGCTTTCATTGAGAGTTCCGCTGTGTGATCGGCGAAAGGATCAATGGCTCGACTGCAGGTCAACTGCGACGTCAGCTTCTTCGCCACCAGCTCGACTGGTCACCTTGGCTTGACCGAGGACTGCGCCCTACCTCCGATCGTCATGTTCGGATGAGGGCCTTCATCAACACCAACTCCGATCTTTATCAAGATCATGGAGGAGTCATCCATGGAGCCCGGGGGCTCAACGCCAACATTGCCCTCAGGCGACCGCGCTGTTTTTCTGGACAGCAAAGTTGTATCCGCCGCCACCGGCTCCTCGAGTGTCGCCTAAACGATTACTTCGGTGGAATTATGCGGAATTAAGTCTACAACAACCGTGCAAAAATTTCGTCGAGTTTCGATGGAGGAATCTCCGGCAATCTCCGATATATCGGAGCCCTGTTGAATCTGGACGAGAATCCGGACAAGTTTAGGGCGTGGTATCCAGCATCTAGCTCGGATGTCCTTTGGAGGATCCAACCGTTGATTTGCTACGGAATTCCCATATCTACCACCTGCCAAAAATTCAGCTCGATCCGACCGTCTAAACTCCGGGAAACTTCCGATTAGTGCATCACTTTTTGGATCTGTTTTCTGCGCGAGAATGAATCCGACCCGAATTCATCTTCTTTATGAACGGGATCTCGGACATCCTTTTTGAAGGAAGTTTTCGTATGGGGTGTTGTGTTTTATTCTCAAGCACATCCCACTAGTATTAAAAGTATTCTTGCAATGCGAACTTCACCGTCGCGCCGGTGTCAAACCAGCCCGACAACATCACTCCACGGCGGTCGACCTGCGTTAGACACGTCGTCGCTTTGTTGAGCCGAGCTCAATTTCTTCAGATCATCATCTCGGCCAGCCGAACAATAGTTCGGCATCGCGAAGGATAAATCGTCACCAACATTGCCGCCCCACGGATTACACGGAGCGGGCACACCTGCATCGCCACGCGGTCACTTCATCAAGCCGGCATCGACCACGTCACGACCTGCATCGCTGGACCGGGGGCTTCATCATCTCTTCATCAACCTACTCCGGAGACTTCAGCGTCGCTGGCCGACCAGCTCCGTCACGTTAGCTGGACCGAGGGCTTTGCTTCGGCGAGCCAACCTTTGCCAGCATCGCCATGCCGTTGCTTTATCGCCCATCAGATGATGGGTGTGCGGATCGAGTCCCAATTTTGGGAATCACCTTTCTTCAGATTGCTACAATAAATAAGCCAGGTGCTATTAATCCTAGTATTTTTTGCTTGTTAGGGTTCATTTTTCCCAATGAATTATCACTCTGGTTTGTCCGTCATATGTACGCAGGTCTATCAAATGGTGGCCGCATTAACGACGGTCGAATGGTGGTTCGGTCAGTTTCCGTACACAGTCCGGCGAACACCGCATCCGGAACTCGAACCGACCTGTGAATTCAGGCCTTGCCATGCCTTTACCGCATCACGCCGCCGCCCTGCATCGACATTGACTTCGGCGCTAGGCCATATTTATTTTATTACTCACTTTGCATAAATTATTTGTTATGCAACGATTTTTTATTATTATTATTACTACTATTATCTCCGGTTTGCACTATTTTTTGTGCACAGGAAAATGTTCCAACCGGACTATATCCTTTGGCGTCACCTCGGCTGGACGGGGGGCTTCGTCAACACTTCATTACCCCATGTCGGGGACTTCAGCATCACCCTGCCGTCCTGCATTGACCGTGCTATGTCACCATTTCGGAGTGCCGAGCTCTTTGCTCCGCCACCTCGGGACCGGCTCGAGGATGGAAGCTTGTCCCGCATCAAGCTCGGACCGCGTCATCAATACCGAACACATTAGCCAGCTAAGTTGTATTCATGCTCAAAGTTTTAAATTTTTGACTTGTGTTTGGCTCAGCCAAGCATTATACTTTTTTTGGAAAAAAGTGCTTGTAAAAATTTCCTTGTCCAAACTTTGTTTGTGACGCACAAATTCAAATACCTCGTTTACTTGGGGGCTTCCTTCATGAAGCTTTTTCCTCTTGCATATGGTTATACTTGTACGGCTTCGTTCCTTGTTCGTGTATTACGCAATAATATGCACCATATTGACTTAAGAGATTTGCAAGCTGGGTTGCCTGGCTCCTGTGCTTACCCCTACGTTCCCGATTGTTCGGCTAGGGAGTAAAGGGAGCACCTCTGCGATTGTCACGATCGGGTCAACCGAGCCGGACCTCAGACTAGGTGAAACCAAAAGCTAGCACTCTTATTGTTTTCAATCATGGTCGGCACACAACGGAACTCAGGAGTACAAAAAATCTATTGCACAAGTCGCATAATAACAGTGAGCACCGAAGAAAGGTATCGATGTGGGTACTATTTTCTTCGAAGATGCTTCTTACTCTTCGCAGTAATATAGCATAAGTTCCCTGAGCGCGCTTTGTCTGTTACAGCCTTTTGGCCTGATTGCCTGGTTATTGGAAACACCATCGATATTCTCGACAGATGGAGTACATAACACTTTTCGGTCCTTGACCGGAGAGGGAGAAGCCGACGGTCGATTAAGACGCATTTAAAGTTCGGTTGAACATAGATATGATATAAGAACTTCGGTACATGCAATCACTCTTTTACCCAAGTCACTTGGGGGCTCTTAAATTTATATGAGCCATTTTATGATAAGTGTTTTTCTTCTTAGTCGTTGCAAAGTTTTTATTATTATTTATCACTCCTTTTCTCGACACGAGTGTGCGGTAAGTAGCCGGGGAGCCTAATTTATCTCTCAAAACCGCTAGAGTTTAGTTTTCTAAACTGGCCTAATGAGAAGTACTCCGCCTTCGGGATGGGAGACTGAAGCCGTAGGCTGACCCTCTTGAAGTCTTGAGATAGGATGTGTCATGTCAAAGCACAGCAGAAGCCCTTTTTTTTCTAAAGTCCAATTTTCGGATTGGCACCGAACACTTGATCTATTTCGTACATTAACCTTTTGAATAAGTTTTTTTTTGGCTTTTCGAGCCCATGGCATTTTAAACTATTTGTGTGTTTTCAGCACAAGTCTCGCAGTGCAACGCCGGACACCTTTAGAGATTCGGCAAAAACATTCTCGGATATTGCTATATATGCATCGGTTTCGAATTGTGTCTTCGGTCAATAGTTGGGTTGCCCGGCTCCTGCGCTTGCCTCCTATGTTCCGCTTTGTTCGGCTAGGTGTGCAAAGGGAGAACCACTGCGATTGTGCTTCCAGCTCACATGGTTAAGCACCTCAGTGGAGAAAGCCGAAAACTGACTATCACAATAAGCGTAAACTGGTCGGCGATCCGATGACGGCGTTAAACGATGGGCCATTCATAACAATGGCCGAAGTGTTTACGGCTTGACCTCGACTGTCGCCGAACACTACCGGGGGCTATTAACTGGCCTCCCAAACTAAATCCTCGATATTTTTCTCTTACATTGGAGCTGAGGTTTCATGATCATGCTTAGCATGACAACCCAAAGAAAGGAACCGATAGCGGGACTATTTTCTTTGGAAGACATTTCTTCTGTTAAACAGTAATATAACATGTCTCTCCGCGTACCTTTGTTTATAAAACCGTATGGCCAGATTGCCTTGTTTGTTGTAAATCTTTGCCCTCATAAAGGCTTTATAAAGTAGGAAAAACACTCCTCGCCTATTCGCTGAGGAGGTGGAAGCCAATGGTCGGTCAACAAAGTTTTGTACAATGCGGATCCGAGCATTAATGACGTAAAGTACTTGGGTACATAGAGTCATTACACATAATTTGTGATTTTACTATGGATATCGATCCTTAATTCGGCCTCCCGTGCCCGCATTAAGGCTCGGGGGCTACTGGGCTTCGGGCTTATTGTTTACAAATATTAAAGGGGTACATCGATCCCCTGATCTGGTGTTGTCACCCGACCAGTGTCTTGGGGGCTACTGCATTGCTTGTTCTATGCAGAAAATTTTAAGTGCAATACAGTTTCCGAGAAGATTTTGATCCTCAGGTTGGTCGGCCGCACCCAACCTGAGTATCGAGGACTGAGCACACCGCTTTTTGTGTCTCGAAGTACTCTGCCGAGCTAGGACTTGATCCTCAGACCAATTTTGCAAATCAACCGGAGTCTCAGCGGCTACGGGGATCAGCGGTCTTATGTCATCCTTCATGTGCATCTCGGGTTTTAGACCGATACCCACCTTGAGGGCTACTGGCACCAATCAAAAATATTGACAAAAATCGGCCCACATTCGGGGTGGTGCACCACCTCGGAAGCAGTCCGGCATAAAGCTCGGGCGCTTGTGGCTGGCTCCATAGAGGGCATTTCCGGCATTAAGCTCGGCTAAACTCCTTCAAAACTCTTTGAACCAAGGTGATTTACGACACCTCGGATATAGTCCAGCGTTCGATCTCGGATACATAGTCTGGCGTTGGAGCTCGGATACAGTCCGGCGTTGGAGCTCGGATACATAGTCCGGCGTTAGAGCTGGGAAGCAGTCCGGCATTGGTGCTCGACTGCGAAAGATACCTCGAATGCAGTCCGGCGTTGGAGCTCGGACGCAAGAGGACGTTGCCACCCAGGAACAACTTCGAACCCGAGGTGTGGCATAAAAATAACAAGGCATTGATAAAGGCCGGAAACTTAAAGGGGCTCCTCGGATACCCGACATGTAAACTCGTCGAATGCATTTCGGCGATCCTCAAGATAGAAGATGAGAAGATTTGTTGAACCAGTTTTCAAGACCGACGACCGAAGATGAAGAACTGTTCGGAAGAATCGAGGAGCGTCCCCAACTTGAAGACCGGTTCAGGGGGCTACTGACGGTGTCCTGGACTAGGGGGTACTCACCACGTCGTCTCCCGATTAGTTGGATTGGGCTGAGGATCCCCATGGCCGTATACTCATGGGCCAGTCCGGACAGCTGCCGCATACAAGGAAGAATCAACAAGACTTGGCGATCAAGACAAGGACTCCTCCCCCACCGGCGTATTCGGCTAGGACTCTTGTTATCCTAGGCCTCTGGTGCATTATATAAACCGGGGCCAGGCTAGTCGATAGACATATACAACAACAATCATACCATTGGCTAGCTTCTAGGGTTTAGCCTCCTTGATCTCGTGGTAGATCTACTCTTGTAATACCCACATCATCAATATCAATCAAGCAGGACATAGGGTTTTACCTCCATCGAGAGGGCCCGAACCTGGGTAAAACATCGTGTCCCTTGCCTCCTGTTACCGTTGATCCTAAGACGCACTGCTTGGGACCCCCTACCCGAGATCCGCCGGTTTTGACACCGACACGGGTGATAAACCACAAGTATAGGGGATCGCAACAGTTTTTGAGGGTTCAATAATCAATCCAAATTTATTGATTCGACACAAGGGGAGCCAAAGAATATTCTCAAGTATTAGTAGTTGAGTTGTCAATTCAACCACACTAGGATAACTTAGTATCTGCAGCAAAGTATTTAGTAGCAAAGTAATATGGAAGTAACTGTAATAGTAGCAAAAGTAACAGCAACAGTTTTGTAGTAATTGTAACAGTGGCAACGGTCAAGTAACTAAGCAAGGAGCAATAAGTGAAAAGCTCGTAGGCATTGGATCAGTGATGGATAATTATGTCGGATGTGATTCCTCATGTAATAGTTATAACATAGGGTGACACAGAACTAGCTCTAGTTCATCAATGTAATGTAAGCATGTATTCCGAATATAGTCATACGTGCTTATGGAAAAGAACTTGCATGATATCTTTTGTCCTACCCTCCCGTGGCAGCGGGGTCCTACTGGAAACTAGGGGATATTAAGGCCTCCTTTTAATAGAGTACCAGACCAAAGCAATAACACTTAGTGAATAGACGAACTCCTCAAACTACGGTCATCACCGGTAAGTATCCCGATTATTGTCACTTCGGGGTTAACGGATCATAACAAATAATAGGTGACTATAGACATAAAAGGTAGGATCAAGAACTCTTGTATGTTCATGAAAACATAATAGGTTCGGACTGAAATCATGGCACTCAGTCCCTAGTGACAAGCATTAAGCATAGCAAAAGTCATAGCAACATTAATCTCAGAACATAGTGGATACTAGGGATCAAACCCTAACAAAACTAACTTAATTACATGGTAAATCTCATCCAACCCATCACCGTCCTGCAAGTCTACGATGGAATTACTCACGCACGGTGGTGAGCATCATGAAATTCGTGATGGAGGATGGTTGATGATGACGATGGCGACGGATTCCCCTCTTCGGAGCCCTGAACGGACTCCAGATCAGCCCTCCCGATAGAGTTTAGGGCTTCGCGGCGGCTCTGTATCGTAAAACACGATGGATCCTTCTCTTCTATTTTTTTCTCCCGAACGTGAATATATGGAGTTCGCGTTGAGGTCGGTGGAGCTTCAGGGGGCCCATGAGGCAGGGGGCGCGCCCTAGGGGGGGCACCCTCGTTGACAGGGTGTGCTCCCCCTGACGTTGACTCTTTCGCCAATATTTTTTATTAAATCCAAAAAGTTGCTCCGTGGATTTTCAGGTCATTCCGAGAACTTTTATTTCTGCATAAAAATAACACCATGGCAGTTCTGCTGAAAGCAACGCCAGTCCGGGTTAGTTCCATTAAAATCAAGCAAGTTAGAGTCCAAAACAAGGGCAAAAGTGTTTGGAAAAGTAGATACGACGGAGACGTATCAACTCCCCCAAGCTTAAACCTTTGCTTGTCCTCAAGCAATTCAGTTGATAAACTGAAAGTGATAAATAAAATCTTTTACAAACTCTGTTTACTCTTGTTGCAAATAGTAAAGCCAGCATTCAAGTTATCAACAAAGGTCATGAACTAACCATATTTACAATAACACATAGGTATCATGTTTACTCATATCAATGGCATAATTAACTAGCGAGCAATAATAATAAAACTCGGATGACAACAGTTTCTCAAAACAATTATAATATGATATAACAAGATGGTATCTCGCTAGCCCTTTCTGAGACCGCAAAACATAAATGTAGAGCACCTTTGAAGATCAAGGACTGACTAAACATTGTAATTCATGGTAAAAGAGATCCAGTCATAGTCATACCCAATATAATTAATAGTAATGTATGCAAATAATAGTGGTGCTCTCCAGTGGTGCTTTTTAATAAGAGGGTGATGACTCAACATAAAAGTAAATAGATAGGCCCTTCGCAGAGGGAAGCAGGGATTTGTAGAGGTGCCAGAGCTCGATTTTGAAATAGAGATAAATAATATTTTGGGTGGCATACTTTAATTGTCAACATAACAACTGAGAGATCTCGATATCTTCCATGCTACACACATTATAGGCGGTTCCCGAACAGAATGGTAAAGTTTATACTCCCACACCACCAACAATCATCAATCCATGGCTTGCCCGAAACAACGGGTGCCTCCAACTAATAACAATCCTAGGGGCGTTTTGTTTGCAATTATTTTGATTTGATTTGAGCATGAGACTGGGCATCCTGGTGACAGGCCATTTTCTCGTGAATGAGGAGCGGAGTCCACTCCTGTTGAGAATAACCCGACTAGCATGGAAGATACAGACAACCCTAGTTGATACATGAGCTATTTGAGCATACAAAACATAATTTCATTTGAAGGTTTTCAGTTTGGCACATACAAATTTACTTGGAACGGTAGGTAGATACCACATATAGGAAGGTATGGTGGACTCATATGGAATAACATTGGGGTTTATGGAGTTTGGATGCACAAGCTGTATTCCCGCTTAATACAAGTGAAGGCTAGAAAGAGACTGGGAAGCGATCAACTAGAGAGCTACAACAGTCATGAACATGCATTTAAATTAATCAACACCGAGTGCAAGAATGAGTAGGATATAATCCACCATTAACATAAATATCGTGAAGGCTATGTTGATTTTGTTTCGACTACATGTATGAACATGTGCCAAATCAAGTCACTCGAATCATTCTAAGGAGGATACCACCCCTATCATACCACATCACAACTATTTTAATAGCATGTTGGCACGCAAGGTAAACCATTATAAACTCCTAGCTAATTAAGCATAGCATAAACAACTATAATCTCTAATTGTAATTGCAAACATGTTTATTCATAATAGGGTGAATCAAGAATGATGAACTAATCATATTTACAAAAACAAGATAGGTCGAGTTCATACCAGCTTCTGTCATCTCAATCCTTTCATCATATATCGTCATTATTTCCTTTTACTTGCATGACCGAACGGTGTGGATAATAATAATAGTGCACGTGCATTGGACTAAGCTGGAATCTGCAAGCATTCAATTCAAAGGAGAGGACAAGGTAATATGTGCTCTTGGTTAAACCAACAATAATGCATATAAGAGCCACTCAACATTTTCATTATGGTCTTCTCCTCTCGACCCCAACGAAAAGAAAAGAAATAAAACTATTTACATGGGAAAACTCCCAACAAGCAAAAGAAGAATGAGAAATCTTTTTGGGTTTTCTTTTAATTACTACTACAAGCATGGAAAATAAACTATTTTTTTGTTTTCTTAAGGTTATTCAAACATACAAGAAGAAAGCAAGAGAAGGAAATAAACTAGCATGGATAGTACAATGAAAAAGTATGAGCACCGACAACCAATATGGGTGTGTGAACATGAATGTAATGTCGGTCAGAAATACGTACTCCCCCAAGCTTAGGCTTTTGGCCTAAGTTGGTCTATGCCCAAGGATCAAAGTGGTAGCTGGGGGCGTAGTGAGATGCAGCAGCCATTGCCTCGCGAGCTGGAGTTTGGAAGCATGGAAAGTCAAAGAAAGTAGGAGCAATGAGAGCAATATGGACAGTACGCCGCCTGTCAAAGATTAGTCGATACTGGAGGAACTATTCATTCCTCTCAAGAAACTGATGGCTAACCATGCAACTATAATCTAGATAAGCAGGAGGCAACTCACTATCATTTTCATATGTGGGTACCCCAAGATAATTAGCTACACGATTTGCATAAATCCCACCAAACAAATCTCCAATTAAACCATTATTATGCAACCTACGTGCAATGATGGCCCCCAGGTTATATTGTTTATCTCCTAACACCGCACTCCTGAGAAAACTAAGATCAGGAACACACATGTGACATGCCCCATGCTTCCCATTTATGCATCTACCTATAAAGAGAGCAAAATAATGTATAGCAGGGAAATGAATGCTCCCTAGGGCGGCTTGTGTTATTTTTCTGGATTCCCCCACAGTGATACTAGCAAGAAAATCTTTAAATTCAGATTTGCGAGGTTCACTAGCACTACCCCATTACGGGACCTTCTCACAAAGGAATCAGTTAAATGGTAGTATTGAGGGCACTTATCTTGCATGAAGTCCTCAAGACCAGCATTACGCACATATGCATCAAATTCATCCTTGATGCCTACTTTGAACATAAACTCCTCTGACGGCCATTGACAAGGCTGCACGTAAGCTTCCCTCGGTGGTTCATCGTCCTGCTCATGTATTACGAGCCTGGGTCCTTGCTTCCTTGAAGAACCACCTTGGTACATTTTCCTAGACATATTTCTTTCTCTGAAAAATTTCCGAAAATTTTAGTAACTCAAAATAAAAGTAAACCAAACTCAAAAAAATTGATAGCAACTACTCCCACAAGTGCCTAGAGACTATATCATGCATTAGAACTACTTGGGACAAAATAAATTTGACATTCAAGCTCAAGAACAGGGTCACCTTAGCAACAAAAATTTGCACTGAATAAAACACTAGAACAAAAACTAATTGGACCATTGGAGGAGACACATACCAAAGAACAATCCCCCAAAGTAGTTTTGTGAATGGAGTTTTGAGCAAGGAGATCGAAAATGGCAGCAAGATGAGCTAGAACTCGTGCTTTAGCTGGTTGGTGATTTTTTTGGGAGGAAGAAGTAGAGCATGGGTGTAGGAATAAGTGGAGGGGGCCACCAGGGGCCCACGAGGCAGGGGGGCGCGCCCCAAGGGGGGCGCTCTGGACCCTCGTGGCCAGGTGCTTGCTCCCCCTGCTGTCTTCTTAGTGCCAAATATTCTCAAATATTCCAGAAACTATCATATTTAATTTTCAGGGTATTTGGAGAACTTTTATTTTTGGGGTATTTTTTATTGCATGGATAATTCAGAAGACAGACAGAAAATACTATTTTTACTTTATTTAATCCAAATAACAAAAAGTAAAAGGAGGGTACAGGGAGTTGTCCCTTCTAAGTTCATCCATCTCATGCTCATCAAAAGGAATCCACTAACAATGTTGATCAAGTCTTGTTAACAAACTCATTCCGAATCGCATGAAACCGGAGAAATTTCGAAATGACACTAGGTTACCTCAACGGGGATATGTACATCCCCAATAATAAGAATATCATATTTCTTCTTGACAGTAGGAAGAGGAAGTTCAAAACCTCCAATAATAATCAACGGAATTTTTCCAATAGAATTGATGCTGTGGTCTTGAGGTTGTTTCCTCGGAAAGTGTACCTTATGCTCATTACCATTAACATGAAAAGTGACATTGCCTTTGTTGCAATCAATAACATCCCCTGCGGTATTCAAAAAGGGTCTACCAAGGATAATCGAGATACTATCGTCATCAGGAATATCAAGAATGACAAAGTCCGTTAATATAGTAACGTTTGCAACCACAACAGGCACATCCTCACAAATACCGACAAGTATAGCGGTTGATTTTGTTGGCCATTTGCAAAGATATTTCAGTAGGTGTAAACTTATTCAATTCAAGTCTACGATATAAATAGAGAGGCATAACACTAACACCGGCTCCAAGATCACATAAAGCAGTTTTGACATAGTTTCTTTTAATGGAGCATGGTATAGTCGGTACTCCTGGATCTCCAAGTTTCTTAGGTATTCCACCTTTAAAAATATAATTATCAAGCATGGTGGAAATTTTAGCTTCCGGTATCTTTCTTTTATTTGTAATAATATCTTTCATGTACTTAGCATAAGGATTCACTTTAAGCATATCAGTCAAATGCATACGCAAAAAGATAGGTCTAATCATTTCTGCAAAGCGCTCAAAATCCTCATCATCATTTTTCTTGGATGGTTTGGGAGGAAAAGGCATGGGTTTCTTAACCCATGGTTCTCTTTCTTTACCTTGCTTCCTAGCAATGAAGTTTCTCTTATCATAACGTTGATTCTTTGATTGTGGGTTATCAAGATCAACAGCAGGTTCAATCTCTACATCATTGTTATTGCTAGGTTGAGCCTAAGCATGAACATTATCATCAACATTACCACTAGGGTCATGTTCATCACCAGATTGTGTCTCAGCATCAGAAATGGAAATATCATTGGGATTCTCAGGTGTGTCAACAACAGGTTCACTAGAAGCATGCAAAGTCCTATCATTTTTCTTTTTCTTCTTTTTAGGAGGACTAGGTGCATCTACATTATTTCTCTTAGAGTCTTGTTCAATTCTCTTAGGGTGGCCCTCAGGATACAAAGGTTCCTGTGTCATTTTACCCATTCTACTTGCTACTCTAACAGCAAAGTCATGTTTATTATTACTCAATTCATTGAGAAAATTATTTTGAGCCTTAAGCACCTTTTCTACTTGAGTGGTTACCATGGAAGCATGTTTACTAATGAATTTAAGTTCACCCTTAACTCTAGACATATAATCACTCAAGTGTCCAATCATATAAGTATTACTTTTCAATTTTCTACCAACAAAAGCATTGAAGTTTTCTTGTTTAGCCATAAAGTCATCAAATTCATCCAAGCATTGGCTAGCAAACTTAGTAGATGGGACTTCAACTTTATCATATCTATAGAGAGAATTTACCATTACTACCCGTGTCGGGTTATCAAG
Source organism: Triticum aestivum (assembly GCF_018294505.1). Taxonomy (NCBI): domain Eukaryota; kingdom Viridiplantae; phylum Streptophyta; class Magnoliopsida; order Poales; family Poaceae; genus Triticum; species Triticum aestivum. The sequence goes on along the minus strand of NC_057798.1, from coordinate 39,706,601 downwards.
ACCATGTAATTCTTTGATAGGTGGTATATTAAGGCCATGTATTTCTTCAACAGGAGGTAACTTCTTAACATCTTCAACTTTAATACCTTTCTATTTCATAGATTTCTTTGCCTCTTTCATATCTTCAGGACTGAGAAATAGAACACATCTATTCTTTGGGGTTGGCTTAGGAGTTGGTTCGGGAAGTGTCCAATTGTTTTCATTAGTCAACATATTATTCAATGGAAATTCAGCTTGATCAACAGTTCTTTCCCTGAAAACACAACCAGCACAACTATCCAGGTGGTCTATGGAAGCATCGGTTAGTCCATTATAAAAGATATCAAGTATTTCATTTTTCTTAAGAGGATGATCAGGCAAAGCATTAAGTAATCGGAGAAGCCTCCACCAAGCTTGTGGGAGACTCTCTTCTTCAATTTGGACAAAATTATATATTTCCCTCAAGGCAGCTTGTTTCTTATGAGCGGGGAAATATTTAGCAAAGAAGTAATAAATCATATCCTGGGGACTACGCACATAACTAGGATCAAGAGAATTAAACCAAGTTTTAGCATCACCTTTATCAAGAGAACGGCAAAATCTTAAGGATATAGTAGTAGCAACATTTATCATCATTAGTGAACAAGGTGGCTATATGATTCAATTTAGTAAGATGTGCCTCAACAGTTTCAGATTCATTGCCATAAATAGGATCAGATTCAACCAAAGTAATTATCTCAGGATCGACAGAGAAATCATAATCCTTATCATTAACACAGATAGGTGAAGTAGCAAAAGCGGGGTCATATTTCATTCTAGCATTCAGAGACTTTTATTTCATCTTAGCTAATAATTTCTTAAGGTCAGATCTATCATTGCAAGCAAGAAAATCTCTACCAGTTTCTTCATCCATAACATAACCCTCAAGCACAACAGGCAATTCATATCTAAGGGGAGAATCTTCATCATCACTTTCATCAATATTATCAGTTTCAACAATTTCATTCTCTCTAGCCCTAGCAAGTTGTTCATCAAGAAATTCACCTAATGGCACAGCAGTATCAAGCATAGAAGTAGTTTCATCATAAGTATCATGCATAGCAGAAGTGGCATCATCGATGACATGCGACATATAAGAATTAATAGCAGAAGCAGGTTTAGGTGTCGCAAGTTTAATCATAACAAAAGGAGAATCAAGTGCAGAGGTAGATGGCAGTTCCTTACCTCCCCTCGTAGTTGGGGGATAAATCTTAGCTCTTTCATCTTTCAAGTTCCTCATAGTGACCAGCAGATATAAATCCCAAGTGACTCAAAGAATAGAGATATGCTCCCCGACAACGGCGCCAGAAAATAGTCTTGATAACCCACAAGTATAGGGGATCGCAACAATTTTTGAGGGTAGAGTAATCAACCCAACTTTATTGATTCGACATAAGGGGAGCCAAAGAATATTCTCTAGTATTAGCAGTTGAGTTGTCAATTCAACCACACCTGGATAACTTAGTATCTGCAGCAATGTAATATGGAAGTAACGGTAACAGTAGCAAAAGTAACAGTAGCAGTTTTGTAGTAATTGTAACAGTGGCAACGGTAAAGTAACTAAACAAAGAGCAATAAGTGAAGAGCTCGTAGGCATTGGATCATTGATGGATAATTATGTCGGATGTGAGTCCTCATGTAATAGTTATAACATAGGGTGACACATAACTAGCTCCAATTCATCAATGTAATGTAAGCATGTATTCCGAATATAGTCATACGTGCTTATGGAAAAGAACTTGCATGACATCTTTTGTCCTACCCTACCGTGGCAGTGGGGTCCTATTGGAAACTAAGGGATATTAAGGCCTCCTTTTAATAGAGTACCGGACCAAAGCATTAACACTTAGTGACTACATGAACTCCTCAAACTAGGGTCATCACCGTTAAGTATCCGGAATATTGTCACTTCGGAGTTAACGGATCATAACACATAATAGGTGACTATAGACTTGCAAGATAGGATCAAGAACTCACATATATTCATGAAACCATAATAGGTTCAAATATGAAATCATGGCACTCGGGCCCTAGTGACAAGCATTAAGCATAGCAAAGTCATAACAACATCAATCTCAGAACACAGTAGATACTAGGGATCAAACCCTAACAAAACTAACTTAATTACCTGGTAAATCTCATCAGACTCATCACCGTCCAGCAAGCCTACGATGGAATTACTCACGCACGGCGGTGAGCATCACGAAATTGGTGATGGAGGATGGTTGATGATGACGACTAAGGGAGTCCTGGATTAGGGGGTGTCCGGATGGCCGGACTATGACCTTTGGCAGGACTCCCGGACTATGAAGATACAAGATTGAAGACCCTGTCCCGTGTCCGGATGGGACTTTCCTTGGCGTGGAAGGCAAGCTTGGCGATACAATATGAAGATCTCCTCCCATTGTAACCGATTCTGTGTAACCCTAGCCCTCTCCGGTGTCTATATAAACCGGAGAGTTTTAGTCCGTAGGACGAACAACAATCATACCATAGGCTAGCTTCTAGGGTTTAGGCTCTCTGATCTCATGGTAGATCCACTCTTGTACTACCCATATCATCAATATTAATCAAGCAGGAGTAGGGTTTTACCTCCATCGAGAGGGCCCGAACCTGGGTAAAAACATCGTGTCCCTTGTCTCCTGTTACCATCCGCCTAGACGCACAGTTCGGGACCCCCTACCCGAGGTCCGCCGGTTTTGACACCGACATTGGTGCTTTCATTGAGAGTTCCTCTGTGTCATTGCCTTTAGGCCCGATGGCTTCTTCGATCGTCAATCACGACGCGGTCCAGGGTGAGACCTTTCTCCCCGGAGAGATCTTCGTATTCGGCGGCTTCGTACTACGGGCCAACTCGTTTGGCCATCTGGAGCAGATCGAAAGCTACGCCCCTGGCCATCAGGTCAGGTTTGGAAGCTTAAATTACATGGCCGACATCCGCGGGGACTTGATCTTCGACGGATTCGAGCCATGGCCGAGCACGCCGCACTGTCACGATGGGCATGATTTAGCTCTGCCACCGGACAACGGCCAGAGCGTCGCTCAGGTGTCCGCTCCGACCATTAGCTCGGAGCCTACTGCGCTAGTCGCGGATGGACGGTTGGACGCCACCCTGGGAGCCACAATCTCTATGGCGATAGAGCCGAATACCAGCCTAGTCCTTTGCAGGGCCCGTGATTCTAAGGTGCCGGACTCTGTTCCGGACTACGTATATCACGCACCTCTTCCGATCGAACCCGATTGGGCTCCGATCATGGAGTTCACCGCCACGGACGTCTTTCAGCACTCGCCCTTTGGCGATATCCTGAATTCACTAAAATCTCTCTCTTTGTCAGGAGAGCCCTGGCCGAACTACGGTCAGCATGGTTGGGATACGGACGACAAAGAAATTCGAGGCCCACCCACCACCCACTTCGTAGCCACTGTCGGCGATTTAACCGACATGCTCGACTTTGACTCCGAAGACATCGACGGTATGGACGCCGATGAAGGAGACGACCAAGAACCAGCACCTATAGGGAACTGGAAAGCCACCTCGTCATATGACATATACATGGTGGACACCCCCAAAGCAGGGGATGGCGAGGAAAAAATGGAGGATGACCCCTCCAAGAAGCAACCCAAGCGCCGACGTCAGCGGCGCCGCTCTAAGTCCCGCCAAAGCAAAAACGGCGATTCCGGCACCGGAGAAAACAACACGCCGGACATTGCCGAAGACAACCCCCTCCAGCAGGATTCAGTGCAGGAGGACGAAGGAGCCATCCCTCATGAGAGAGCGGCCGACAGAGAGGTTGAGGACGACAACTATATGCCTCCCTCCGAAGACGAGGCAAGCCTCGACGACGACGAATTTGACGTGCCTGAGGATCCCGTCGAATAAGGGCGTTTCAAACGCAGGCTTATGGCCACGACAAGCAGCTTCAAGAAAAAACAGCAGCAGCTTAGAGCTGACCAAGACTTGCTAGCCGACAGATGGACCGAAGTCCTGGCGGCCGAAGAGTATAAACTTGAACGCCCCTCCAAGAGCTACCCAAAGCGTAGGCTGATACCCCAACTTGAGGAGGAAGCAACTAAACCTACATCACCAGGGTACGATGCGCCCGATGGGCCACCCCGTGGCCGCGATAGAGAGGCCTTCTGGCCCTCGACCCAAGCCGCACCCCGGCACCACTCAAAACATACCAGAGTACGGGGAGACGCAACAGACCTGCAAGACATATTGGAGAATAAGGCAAGGCAAACAAGATCGATCTACGGATCGCATGGGCGCCCCGCTTCACATGACGCTAGCCGTCACGCCGGACATGATAAGTACGGCCAGGCCGAATACAACAGACCAAGCTCATCCGAGCTGCGTCGTGATATAGCCCAGTACAGGGGCGCCACACACCCACTATGCTTCACAGACGATGTAATGGATCATCAAATCCCCGAGGGCTTTAAACCCGTAAACATCGAATCATACGTTGGCACAACAGATCCTGCGGTATGGATCGAGGATTATCTCCTTCATATCCACATGGCCCGTGGTGATGATCTACACGCCATCAAATACCTCCCGCTCAAGTTTAAAGGACCATCTCGACATTGGCTTAACAACCTGCCAGCAGAGTCAATTAGTTGTTGGGAGGACCTGGAATCCGCATTCCTTGACAACTTCTAGGGCACTTATGTGCGACCACCATACACCGATGACCTAAGCCACATAATCCAGCAGTCAGAGGAATCAGCGAGACAATTCTCGACACGGTTCCTAACCAAGAAAATCAAATAGTCGACTGTCCGGACACCGAGGCCTTGTAGCCTTCAGGCACAACATCCGAGACCAATGGCTTGCCCGGCACCTAGGACAGGAAAAGCCGAAATCTATGGCAGCCCTCACGACACTCATGACCCGCTTTGGTAGTAATAACATAACCAAGAGCCCTGGCAATTTGGATACCAAGGACAACAACAATAGGTCACATCACAACAAGCATAAGCGCCGCATTAACGGCGACAATACTGAAGATACGGCAGTCAATGCCGTATTCAGAGGCTCTAAACCCGGTCAACGGAAGAAGCCATTCAAAAGAAACCCTCCGGGCCCATCCAGCTTAGACCGGATACTCGATCGCTCGTGCCAGATACACGGCACCCCCGAACAGCCAGCCAACCACACCAACAGGGATTGTTGGGTGTTCAAGCAGGCAGGCAAGTTAAGTGCCGAAACCAGAGACAAGGGGCTGCATAGCGATGACGAGGAGGAGCCCCGGCCGCCGAACAACAGAGGACAGAAGGGATTCCCCCCACAAGTTCGGACGGTGAACATGATATACGCAACCCACATCCCCAAAAGGGAGCGGAAGCGTGCTCTCAAGGACGTCTATGCGTTGGAGCCAGTCGCCCCAAAGTTCAACCCGTGGTCCTCCTGCCCGATCACTTTTGATCGAAGAGACCACCCCACTAGCATCCGTCACGGCGGATTCACCGCATTGGTCCTAGACCCAAGTATCAACGGATTTCACCTCACCAGAGTCCTAATGGACGGCGGCAGCAGCATGAACCTGCTTTATCAGGATACGGTGCGAAAAATGGGCATCGATCCCTCAAGGATTAAACCCTCAAAGACAACCTTCAAAGGCGTCATACCAGGTGTAGAAGCCAGCTGTACAGGCTCGGTTACACTCGAAGTGGTCTTCGGATCCCCGGATAATTTCCGAAGCGAAGAGTTAATCTTCGACATAGTCCCATTCCGCAGTGGCTATCACGCCCTGCTCGGACGAACCACATTTGCAAAATTCAACGTGGTGCCGCACTACACATATCTCAAGCTCAAGATGCCAGGACCTCGCGGAGTCATCACGGTAAATGGAAACACCGAACGCTCTCTCCGAACGGAGGAGCACACGGTGGCCCTGGCGGCGGAAGTACAGAGTAGCCTCTCAAGGCAATTCTCCAATCCAGGTGTCAAACGTCCGGACAACGTCAAGCGAGCCCGAAGTAACCTACAACAAATCCGGCTGGCACGTTCCGAGCAAGCATAGCAGTGCGGCCCCAACCCCAGCCCTCGCCAAATGGTGATATCGGTACCACGCGTACATAATTACGCCTTAGAGATACCATGGGCATAAGGGGAGGGGCACAACTACGGCACGCCCAGAATGCGGCTCAACCGCACTAAGGGGCTCCCTATTCCGCCGTTTCCTTTTTACACACTTTCAGGACCCAACTATTCGGAAGGCCTGTCCGGCAATACACTCGCCGAACACACGATGCAACAGTCAGGGAGAGAACAAGCCACGTCAAACGTCCAGGTAGTCTCTATAACGAGCTTAATACCTGTTTTACTTAAAATCCCGCAGCTTGCCCCTGGAGGGGAACATGTCAAATAAACCCATCTCTTGCTTATCGCACTACTTGTATCGTTCTGCTTTCACAGCAACCCTTTTTTAATAAACAATACATAGCTCTTATCTATTATTGTACTCATCTATTTTCTATATACACAAATATGTTCAGTCATGACATTCTGCAACCGTACACTTTGGTACGGCCAATACACCAGGGGCTTAAATACGCCATAACATGGTGTGAGAAGACCGAACACTCTCATGAGTGCGGCACCCCAAACTTATAGCACTATATGCATCGGCTCCGAATCATGTCTTTGTCAATAGTTGGGTTTGCCCGGCTCCCATGTTTTGGTACCTTACGTTCCGCAATGTTGGCTAAGGTAGCGCTGGGAGAACTACTGCGATTGTGCCCCAGTTGAGCTGGGTTAACACCTCAGTAGAGAAAGCTAAAACTGACTGTCATGATAGTGTGAGAGACCGGTCGCTGTTCACGAGGTTTTTCGAGTCCTTAAAGACTTATGCCGCTTAGAGCGAGGAACCGGACTTTTCCGTCCTAGGCGTGGATAGCGCCCCGAACTCGGTCTTCCGAATACTAGGGGCTTCGCCGAAATATAAAATTATAGAATTCTATGGCAAAGTGAGAGTGATAAAGCATTATAAGTCTGAAGGCCTGGTTCGTTATGCTGAGCGCCTCCCTAGATGGACCCAAGAATGGGAACAAGAGCGCTCAGGTTTATCCCGAACACCCCAGCACTCGTGGCATGGGGGTCGAAGCCGACGACTTGCATTTCTCAGATTTGATAAATAGCCGCACAGAAGGTAATATTTTAAATTAACAAGCGTTGCTTAACGCACATGGACAAAGTTTTCAGAGTACAGGATAACAAATGCGAGTCTACTCAAAAATTACATCTTTGGAGCACTCATCCGCTATACGGCGGGCACCCTTCAGGACACCCTTATAATACATCTCGGGCGTGCGATACTCCTTGCTCGGTGGTGGCGCGTCCGTCAAAAGCTTCTCCGCGTCCAGCTTGCCCCTGTGCACTTTAGCACGGGCAAGGACCCGACGGGCACCTTCAATGCAGACGGAGCGCTTGATGACCTCAATCCATGGACAAGCGTCCACCAGCCGCCGCACCAGACCGAAGTAGCACACAGGCATGGCTTCCCTAGGCCATAGTCGAACTACGAGGCCCTTCATGGCCTGTTCGGCCACCTTGTGGAGCTCGACCAGCTGCTTCAGCTGGTCGCTCAGGGGCACCGGATGCTCGGCCTCAGCATACTGAGACCAGAACACCTTTTCTGTCGAGCTCCCCTCCTCGGCTCGGTAGAACGCGGCAGCATCAGACACACTACGGGGCAGATTGGCGAACGCTCCTGGAGAGCTCCGGATTCGGGTAAGTAATAGATAATTTACTTTTACATGCTTGCTTTGCATAAAGAATGCCTTACCCGCCGCTATTTTCTTTATCGCCTGGATCTCCTGGAGGGCCTTCTGGGCTTCAGCCTTAGCGTTTTTGGCACTCTCAAGACCAAGGCGAGCTCGAACTCTCGAGTCTTCGAGTCACGCTCCAAACTCTCATGTTTTTCCACGAGAGCCTGGAGCTCTTGCCGCACCTCCGCCACCCGCGCCTCCTGCTTCTCTCACTCGGTGCGCTCCAAGGCCGCACTGTTCTCGGCCTTGGACACCGCCTCCTTCAGGGCCGCTACCTTGGTCGTGTCCCCTGCAACATTTATGTTGGTCCTGTCATTATTTGCAACCAAGTATTTCTATATACATTTACATGCGGTACTACGTACCCTCTTTATCCTCTAGCTGCTTCTTGGCATGGCCGAGCTCGCTCTCGGACCGCTCGAGGCTTTCCTTCAATGCATCGACCTCCGCAGTCAGTGCGGCAGAGGTCAGCAGCACAGGCTGCATTCCCATATTGACATATTTTTATTAGACTCCTGCGTATATGTTTTTAGATCCTCAACTCGGCTTTTCTTTCCGAATGCCGAACTGAGCATCAGGGGCTACTGTCTATGCGATAACATTTTTATATGTTTTTGAACACATACCTCAAAGCCTGTTAACAGGCTTGTACAGGCTTCTGTCAGCCCGCTCTTGGCGGACTGAACCTTCTGAATCACCACACTCATAACAGCACGGTGTTCCTCATCGATGGAGGCGCCGTTAAGCACCTCCAGCAAATTGTCCGGCGCCTCCGGATGGACGGAGGTCGCCGGCGTCGTAGGCTTGCCCTTCTTATGAAGGCGCCGCCTGTCGGACTCTGGAACAATTGATGGTTCTGGAGCAGTGTCCGGCCCGGGGCCGGACTTGGATCCCTCCGGGGCTTTACCCCCTTTGGGCCTGGGGTCCGGGAGGTCGCCTTGCGGCGCCTCTAGGAACACCTCCTCCTGGTTTAGTCCCTTTCGGGACCCCACCTCGGCGCCGTCCGTAGGGAGAGGGGAGGAGGCCGTCGGGAGTGAAGCGCTATTCACATCCGACGAATCCAAGGAGCCGCTCATCGAATCGTCGAGCTGAGCCTTGGGCGGACTGCATGATCAAATACGGCGTCAGCAAATGCCAAATAAGGGAGGGGCATCATAAGTTATTCATATGACCAGATGCTTACGATTTTGCCAGGGGCTTGACCCTGGATGGCCATTCCTCCCCGCCGTCTTCGGCGTCGGAGGTGTAGTCCGGAAGGAGGGTTCTCCCCTTCATGGACCCTCCAGCCTCCCCAGTAGGGGCGGCTTTCCTTTTCTTCCCTTCCCCCGTTGGAGGGGGAGAGGCTTCTTCTTCTTCCTCCTCCTCTTCCTCAGAGGCGGAGGGTGCTTCGGGGTTGTCGGGCGATGAATCCGACACCACCGATCGGCGGGAACTCTTTCGAGTCCCCATGGCCTACTTCTTGGCCTTCTTCTCTGGCACCACATGAGGTGCCGGAACCAGCAGCTTCGTCAAGCGTGCGTCTGCTGGGTCTTCGGGCAAGGGAGCCGGACAGCTGAATTGTCCGGCCTTTTTCTGCCAGTCCTGTTAAAGAGATGGGGTTTAGGTCCCGCATAGAATCAAATCTATGAAAAACAAATACCCCGTAAAGGGAAAATTAAGCTCACCACGCTGGCTTGGCGCTCGGTGCAGAAACCGCGATCCTCGGTGACGGGAGGAGAGACCTCGGAGCTCTTGAATAGCACCTTCTAGGCGTCCCCATGCTTTGTGTCGAAGAGCCGGGACAGAGTCTGATGCTGGGCTGGGTCGAACTCCCATAAGCTGAAAGCCCGTCGTTGACACGGGAGAATCTGGCGGAAGAGCATGAACTGGACTACGTTTACGAGTTTAACCTTCCTGCCGATCAGGTCTTTGATGCAGGTTTGAAGTCCGGTCACTTCCGCCGAACTACCCCACGACAGGCCCATCTCTTTCCAAGATGTGAGTCGTGTGGGGATACCAGATCGGAATTCAGGGGCTGCTGCCCATTCAGGGTCACTTGGCTCGGTGATATAGAACCACCCCGATTGCCACCCTTTGATGGTCTCTACGAAGGCGCCCTCGAGCCATGTAACGTTGGCTATCTTGCCCACCATGGCACCTCCGCACTCCGCTTGGTGGCCGCCCACAACCTTCAGCTTGACGCTGAAGATCTTTAGCCATAGGCCAAAGTGAGGCTAGATGTGGAGGAAGGCCTCGCACACGACGATAAACGCCGACATGTTGAGGATGAAGTTCGGGGCCAGATCGTGGAAGTCTAGGCCGTAGTAGAACATGAGCCCCCGGACGAACGAGTGAAGAGGAAAACCCAGTCCGTGGAGGAAATGGTGAAGAAATAGAACCCTCTCATGGGGCCTAGGGGTGGGGATGAGTTGCCCCTCATCTGGAAGCCAGTGCGCGATGTCGTCAGACAAGTATCCGTCCTTCCTCAGCTTTTTGATTTGCCCCTCCGTGACGGAGGAGGCCATCCATCTACCTCCCGCTCCGGACATGATTGGAGAAGGTTGAGGTGGGAAGTGCGGGCTTGGGCGTTGGATATCGAGCGCGCAGGGACGAATAAGCAAAGGAGGAAGAAGGCGTGAATGGAAAGGGCAGATTCTTATCCCCTTATATGGGCAGCCGAAACCACGAGCCCCCACCAGCCTGATAAAACTCGCTTATCTCCCAAGCGCCGCGGTTAACGGCGCGGTTGGGTTACCCACGCCTGTAATGATGAGAATCCCGGAATAAGGTGACACGATCTCCGCTTTGACAAGTCGTGCCAAGGAAACTGCCTCGCTAAATGCGCTGAGGTGGAGCGGTATAATGAATAAAAGCCTGGCTGTGGCGTGATGTCACGTTGCATAATACGTCAGCAGATCTGATTGGTGCAAATATTATTCTCTCTATGGTGGAATGTGGAACTTATTTTGCAGAGGCGGACACTATCCTGGTGTTCAACATCTTCTATGAAGTTTTCGGAGGAGGAACCCGCCTTGCAATGCCGAAGACAACTTGCCCGCCGGACTCGTCGTCATTGAAGCCTGGTTCAGGGGCTACTGAGGGAGTCCTGGATTAGGGGGTGTCCGGATGGCCGGACTATGACCTGTGGCCGGACTCCTGGACTATGAAGATACAAGATTGAAGACCCCGTCCCGTGTCCGGATGGGACTTTCCTTGGCATGGAAGGCAAGCTTGGCGATACGATATGAAGATCTCCTCCCATTGTAACCGACTCTGTGTAACCCTAGCCCTCTCCGGTATCTATATAAACCGGAGAGTTTTAGTCCGTAGGACGAACAACAATCATACCATAGGCTAGCTTCTAGGGTTTAGCCTGTCTGATCTCGTGGTAGATCCACTCTTGTACTACCCATATCATCAATATTAATCAAGCTGGAGTAGGGTTTTACCTCCATCGAGAGGGCCCGAACCTGGGTAAAAACATCGTGTCCCTTGTCTCCTGTTACCATCCGCCTAGACCCACAGTTCGGGACCCCCTACCCGAGATCCGCCGGTTTTGACACCAACAACGACGGCGACGGATTCCCCTCTCCGGAGCCCCGAAAGGACTCCAGATCAGCCCTCCCGAGAGAGTTCAGGGCTTGGCGGCGGCTCTGTATCGTAAAACGCGATGAATTCTTCTGTTCTATTTTTTTCTCCCTGAACGTGAATATATGGAGTTGGAGTTGAGGTCGGTGGAGCTTCAAGGGGCCCACGAGGCAGGGGGCGCACCCTAGGGGGGCGCCCCCACCCTCATGGACAGTGTGTGGGCCCCCTGACGTTGATTTCTTTCGCCAATATTTTTTATTAAATCCAAAAGGTTGCTTCGTGGATTTTCAGGTCCTTCCGAGAACTTTTATTTCTGCACAAAAATAACACCATGGCAGTTCTGCTGAAAACAGCGTCAGTCCGGGTTAGTTCCATTCAAATCATGCAAGTTAGAGTCCAAAACAAGGGCAAAAGTGTTTGGTAAAGTAGATGCGCCGGAGATGTATCATCGGGTAAGCGGAAGTTTAACAAGTAAGGTTTTCAATGCTTATGATTCGGCCAGGGGCTTAACCCTGGGGGCTATCCTTTGGCTATGTTCGGACTCCGAGTCCCAACTAACCAAGAGAGTGATCTTCTTCTTCTTCGGCGTCGCACCCTTCGGATTCTCGAAGGCCGTCCTCTTCTTCCTCCTTGTGATGCGAAGGGAATCACTCTCCACTTCCTCCTCCTCCTCTTCGTCCTTGTCTTCCTTGTGAGAGGAGACGACCTTGATCTCTGCGGACACAGCGTCCGAAGGACCTTTGTGGTGGGGCCAGCCATTGGGCCCCTTGCCCTTCTTCTTGCTCTTCTTCTCCAGTGCTTGATTGGGCGCCGGGATTAGCATCTCCTCCAGTTGAGGAGTGACTTGGTCTTCGGGCAACGGAGCCGAACTCTTAATCCGCTCCGCGTCCTTTGTCCAGCCCTGTAAAGAGGTCGGCTGATAAGATTCGCATTGATCGAATGTATAGGCCGGACATATCTTCAGAAAATTAACACTTACCGGAGTGGCCGGATTCTCAGCGTCGAGGCTAACGTCTTCTGTCTCCATGGGCCAGCTCTTCTGCGCCTTCAAAAGTAGCTTCCTCCTTCCCTCGTGCGTCATGCTGAGGAAGTGCTGCAGAGTCCGCGACTCCTCCGGATTGAACTCCCACATGGGGGAAGTCCGGCGCTGGCAGGGGAGGATGCGGCGGAAGAGCATAATCTGCACCCCGTTAGTGAGACCAACGTTCTTGCTCAGCACGTTGGTCATGCACGTCTGTAGCATCTGCACTTCCATCTGGGGGGTCCAGATCTGAACTCTGGAATCGCCGCCCCCTTGGTGCGGCGCGGCTCGGTGATATAAAGTCACTCTTGTTGCCAGATCTTGACAGTCTCGACGAAGGCCCCCTTGGGCCATGTGGCGTTGGGCAGCTAGCTTATCATGGCCCCGCCACAGTCCGCATGTTGCCCGTCGACCACCTTCGGCTTCACATTGAATACTTTTAGCCATAGGTCGAAGTGAGGATGGATGTGGACTAGAGCCTCTTACACGACGATAAACACCGAGATGTGGAGGAAAGAGTTCAAGGCTAGATCATGGAAATCTAGCCCATAATAGAACATTAGTCCCTGGACGAAGGGGTGGAGTGGAAAATCTAACCCTCTAAGGAAATGGGGGAGGAAGACGACCCTTTCGCCAAGCTCCGGAGTGGGGATGATTTGACCCTTGGTGGGGATCCTGTGCGCGATGGTTGCGGCTAGGTACCCCGCACTCTGGAGATCGTTTATCTCCTTCTCTGTGACGGAGGAGGCCTCCCACTTGCCCGTGGAACAGGATCCGACCATGGTCGGAGGAGGTGGTGGTGGTGAGGAAGACAAAAACTTTTTGAGCGCTGAGAGCTTGGGAGATTGGAAGGCTGAGGAGATTGGAAGGCGTGGGGAAGAGAGGAGAAATCCATTTCCCTCTTATAGGCGGTAAAAATGCCAACCGTGCCCCCACTTATTCCTTGAAACTCGCCTATTCCCAACGAAAGCATGTGCCGCAAACAGTTGGATTACCCAAATTTTATTGATGAGCAATCCTGTAATTAGTGGGCAGGATCTCTATTTTGACAAGACGGGCCAATGGGGCTTGACCTTGAAACACGGAATGCGGGGTGTGAAAAGGTTCAAAACGCTGAAGGGTCAAGTCTGATGCTTCGCCAAAAAAGTTGTCAGTAAAGACATTGTTCCTATTTTTTATATATCATGCCTTCGCAGCTAAGGGTTGTGTTAATTATGCAAGGCCGAATACAGTTCTTTTATGGAGGAAAGCTGACGTATATTGTTCAAGGAACCCACCTCGCAATGCCGAAGATAATCTACGCGCCGAACACGTCGTCATTGAAGACACGTTCAGGGGCTACCGAGGGAGTCATGGACTATGGAGTCCTCAGGCGTCTGGTCTATTGGATATGGGCCGGACTGATGGGCTGTCAGGATACAAGGCAGAAGACCACCTCTCATGTCCGTTGGGGACTCCTGTATACGTGGATGGAAAGTTTAGGTGTCCGGATATGCTATTTCGTTTCTGTTAAACCGACTTTGTACAACCCCAAGCCCCTCTGGTATCTATATAAACCAGAGGGTTAGATCGAAGGCATGATCATAACATTGATAGGTTAGCCAAGATAGCGTTTAGCCATTACGATCTCGAGGTAGATCAACTCTTGTAACCCCTATAATGACCGAATATAATCAAGCAGGAGTAGAGTTTTACCTCCATTAAGAGGGCTCAAACCTGGGTAAACACTGTGTCCTTTTGATCATTGTTACCATTGATCCTCAGACATACAACGTGGGACCCCTACCCAAGATTTTCCGGTTTTGACACCGACAACGGTGCTGACTTACCAGGTGTTGGCCCCGTCCTTCACCTACTACGGCAAGTGCGAGACCTCCAACCAGTGTCTCATGACGGCGCTGGTTGCTGTCCTCGCCTCCGCCTGCCTCTTCTTCTCGTTCACCGACAGTGTCGTGGGTCGCCGCGACGGAAAGCTATATTACGGCTTTGCCACATTGCATGGCTTCAACGTGTTCAACTTCTCCAGCGAGGAGGAAAAGCAGGAGTGGAATGATGCCGACCAATTCCGGAGGCTCCGCCTTCAGCCGTTGGACTTCATGCATGCCTTCTTCACGCGGTGGTTTTCACACAATGGCGTTCAGCGATGTGGGGCTGCAAAACTGCTTCTTCCCGGATGGCAGCAGGAACACACAGCATCTGCTCAAGAACCTTCCGCTGAGGATGGCATTTCTGTCCAGCTTTGTGTTCATCATCTTCCCCACCAAAAAGGAAGGGCATCAGATTCAATGACACGACTCCTCGCCAGAAAGTCGTCCATCCCTTGAACAAAGTTTAATACCAAGAATTTGAAGAACAAAAGATCAGTGTAAGTGTACATAGTTTCCACCCATGATAGACTAAGTGTTCATAAATTTTGTGCTGCCATGTAATATGATGGGGTGGATGTTTCTATGGTTTGTTTTTGTTCGGGTAGGGTTTCCTATCAACTTTTTCGCTCCATAGTGTGTGTGTGTGTGTGTCGATTGCAGACATACACGACGTTGGTTTCTTAATATTGCATCAATTCACTATTCTCTTCCGGTATCATCATGAGTATTCAACTTCCAGTATCTTGTTTGTTGTAATCAGACAATTTAGTTCTATTATGTCACAGTAGTGAAAACGGGAATAGACCAGTTCAAAAAAAATGAACTAATTGAAAATAATGGAATGTGTAATAAATGTTGCTTGACTGTATATCATATCGCCAGAGAAACACATGAAGTTTTCCAAGTATATATATTGCACGTTATAGTTTCCTATAGACAAAGAGTTTTTCTGCCAACAGAAATCAATTGTACAAGTACGTAGTAAGCATTCCAACCTCCTAGGACAATCACAGCCATACATTCACTTTGTTTGCTGTAAGATAGATGTTGTTATTTTACAAAAATGTCATGAACTAAATCCAGTTTGCCTCAATAGTTCTCTCCTATTTGCGACACAGCACCTCTTTCTTACCCGTCTTCATGATACCCCCACTTCATTTTACAATTATTAATGTAATTGTATAAACTAATTAGTATCTAAATATGGATAACTACACAAAAATAATAATTGTATATGCAAATACGTGTTTCGCTTGTGTAAAACAACAAAATTGAATATGTGTATTTCTAGTACATATGTAACAACCAACCTCCAACCTTTGATTGGAAGGTTAGGATAATGGATGTACCCCAACCCACCAAGAGCGAACTCCAGATTTGCCGTTGTGGTTTCTTATTAATGTGGATCTACCCCAACGTTGAGCTTCGCGACTCCAATCTGACAGACATTGTGTGAGTGCGTGCAAGTGATGGTATGGTGTGAGTGCGTCTGTGTTGTACTTGGTGCTTCTAGAAAAATTATATCCTTGTGGTCACAAGTTCTACGGTTCCAAAATTGTCACAGACCTGTGGTTCCTCACGGGAAATACACTTTGGAACCTGGTTGTATATACACCATATATGGTATTTTTTTAGAATTAAATAAAAAGTCAAAAAAATTAAGAAGTTTTTCTAGAATAAACTTGACTTTCTTTTGCACTATCATATAAATTTTCACGAAAAAAGCCAATGTTGACTTCAGGACAAAAAAGACAAAATTTATTTGCTATTGTAGGTCATTATTTACACTATTTTAGCCAAAAATGTCATTTTTAAAAAGAAGTCCAAGGGGGATTTTCTTTTTGTGGAATTTTTCTCACAAGTACAATGAAAGGTCAAGTTTATTTCAAGAATATGTAGAATGTTTGCGTTATCGTTTGGGTATGAAAAATATGTTTACTATTTCAGTTCATGGCAAGGGGGGAGGACTTGCCCTGTTCTGGGATGATCTATATACGCTGGAGCTGAACAAGTTTGGCGAGCATTTTATTGATATGTACATCAGTTCTGGAAATGGTACAAAATGGAGGAGTACATTCGTTTATGGGGAGCCATAGGAAAGTCAATGATATGTTATGTGGGAACTTTTACGTAGAATAAAACCTCTAGGCTTTGGTCCTTGGTTTATGGTTGGGGATTTTAACGAAGCGATGTGGCAAAATGAGCATTTTTCTCGCCATAACAGGCCAGTTTCGCTGATGGCTAATTTCAGGAGTGTCCTTTCTGACTGTAATCTATTCGATTTTGGTTTTCGTGGTATCCCTTGTACTTATAACTAGGTGATACCCCGCGCGTTTCCGCGGTAAAGTATGCTATGAATTTCTTTAAAAATAAATAACACATAAATATATAGTATGAAAATGAATAGCTCAAGGTTTTGGATGGCAGCAACAAAGATAAATCATCAACCCTACAAAACCCCTTAATGTGGAAGATAGATGGCAACAACAGGACGCCACCGTTGTTTGGAGGTCACATTAGTGTGCAACTGCCAGCACCAATCTGATCTATGTGTCAATCCAGTCACTGATGTCACGTGTGAGAGACCAAAAGGAGGACAAAAATGGTGAGCAATATTTAGCAAAGTCATCACTACCTAGAACTAAAAAAATATGTGGAAAACAACATAATAATAAATAATGTAAAATATGTACTATAATCAATTTCTATTTAAATTCAACAGAATTTGTTAATTGGAAGATCTATATTACCCACTAAGTTCACTTACCAGCTCTACATAGTTGTGACCTTCACAACCAATGAAGTATGCTAACCATGTTAAACGGCATGTAGTGCGTGTGTGCCATGTTAAACTGCAAAACTATTTAAACGTTCAAGGTTAAGCTGGGTAAGTGGTGGCTAATTGTAAGTATGCGAGTTACTTTTCAGTTTCACTGCATTCTTCCATGCTCCACGTTCCTATACACAGGAGTTAATTCAGAACAACATAGAATGGTACAAACTGTCATTTATGGCTGGCAATGTCTAATCATCAAATAAGATAGACCATAAGTTGAATGTCCAGCGTGGTAACTAATACAGCGAGAATACATGCCCAATCTGGATACTTAAGGCATAGGTGATCAGCGGGATAGAAAACCAATTTTCCTCCATGGGTGATATCTTGAGATGACCACCAGTACACTTGCTGTCAGCGGCAATTTTTCTAAATTAAGAAACATGTACACTTACCTTTTTTTTCTTCAAAAGTCTAGGAGGGACTTCACAATTTTCATTTATAAAGAAGAATCTTAGCTTGTCGGTTTCATAAGTTGAACAGCTGACAGAGATAGACCTATATGGAGATCAAAAAGGGTTAATTAAGGAGAGTGGCTAAAATTCCAACGACATTTGTGAAAAGTGAAAAGGGGTCACATCTACTGAATGCTAGACTGTCTATTCTTATCTGTCAAACACAATGATCCTTTTGCAAGGGTAAAGTAAATAGTTCTTTGAATGGGACTGCCTAAATGTTGCATTGCTTGAAATCATAATTACAAACAAAAATGCCTGTTAAATATTTCTCCTCTTGACAAAAATGAGAGAAATACCATCACCAACCAAAAAGAACAGTTCTTCTCCAATCTCTAGTTGGATCAAATGCTGCATCCAAACATTATTCTAGGCAGACTGAATATTCGCTTGGCATAAAGCGCAACCATGATAGCAATAATACTGATTTTCTAGATAAGACATGGAGCAGTATTGCCACAAGCTACCTCCAGCTAGTCAGTAGCTCATACCTGACACTTTCATTCAACCATGCCCATTCGTAATACAATCTCACCATAAGCATTCATATCATAATAAAATCAATGCCCCATAAGACATAAAACCATTGAATGAAAATGTGGAGAACATACGTGAAAAATTAATCTTCTGTAGCAATGGTCTGCCGTCAAACATAACTGGAAGAAGTGACAGATTTTTCACATATATCTAGCTAGCTATCCAAATATTCATCAAACCTGAGTGAGAAAAAGGAGATGGCCAATCAAGATGAGTGAGGTAACAGCCCCTTGAATCTAATACATGAACAAATTGAATGGGTAGGAAGCAAGAGTCCATAGATTTGGGATTAATAAACAGATCATTAAGCTAGAATGTTGAGCAGCTGGTAGGGGGGAAGATGTACCCGTAAACGGCGGCCTTGGCAAGGTCTCCTGATTTGTGCTGTGCGATAAAAGGAGACAAACAGGGGCCAGAAGACCTAGACCAGCAACGAATCATATCAAATCGGGCCTAGCCTAGGCATTGCCGGAGGGAGTCGGGGACGGAGGCAACTTACGGATAGAGCTCAACAGCAACTCCATATTGAGCTTGTTGATGATGCCCTTTTGCTTGAAGTTCCCACCCATCTTCCGGGTTGCACTGCTTACATATTTAATCGAGCCGACACATTCAATTTGTGTAAGCATGTATCATATCAAATAGCAATTGGTATAAGCCCACATAATCATATAACTAAATTGGTGGAACCAAGAGAGGGTCTATGCTGTCATATTAACATTTTACGAAATAAGAATCTGAAAGAAATGCAAGGAGCAACAGACCTATGAAGTAATGTAGCCAGTCCGAGCAGCAAAAGACCTACACGCTCAGCATCCTTTCATCCCTAGCACGGCCTGAGAAATTGAAAGCATAATCTTGAGGATAGAAATATTCAGAGAGGGCTGAAAGTGTGCGCCTACCAGGGCAGAATTCGGTTCCCAGACGTGGATGCGAGTAGGCGTTGGTGGTCTATGAGTATGGTAGTACAGAGGCGTTTTAAACACAGTTTTATCCGCATTTGCAGGGTAATGGAGCCAAAGATAATGAGGGCCGCAAATTGAGTGGTGCAAGGACGTTTCATGAGCATTTGTGGCATGGAAGTTCAAGAGATTGCGACATAAAAGCGGGGAAGACAAACGAAATTGATGGAGTAAATGGCATTTGTGGCATGGAAGTTCAAGAGATTGCTGACATAAAAGCGGGGAAGACGAACGAAATTGATGGAGTAAATGCTCATCTGTGGACCGGCGGTCACTGGCGCGGGCTGGCTGGCCGGTACAGCGTGAGCCCAGGCAGCGGAATCCATGGTGGCAGCGGCTGGATCCCACATCTCTAGAGAGGTTGCTCACCGGGGACCGCCGGCGGTGAGGGTGTAAGGATTAGCAGGGACGGCTGGCTGGAGGCAAGCATGGGTGGTGGAGGCTGCTGGGAGAGCATGTGGGGCGGCAGCGGCTGGTCGGGGCAGGGTGGTTTGTGGTATAGTCGCCGGAAGGGATGTTTGCGGCGGCGGCTTGACGGAGGGAAGGGGTGGGTCGTGGCAACCTTGAACGGTGAATTTCAATGGGCTTTTTAGTGTCCAGATTTCTGTACGTGGAAAGCCCAACCAACAAAATCGAGTCGGAAGCCAGCACCCAGCAGTGAGCGGTATATTGCTAAAAAAAAAGCAGTGAGCGGTATGGTGTCTTCAATAAAAAAAAAGAGAGATCAGCGAAACGGTATCTTCACTTGGCGGTGGCAGCTCTTTGTAATTTGCCCAACCTTTCATCAGACGGCTGCAGACTCTTCAGCTTTACTGAATCAACGGCTATTACAATTGAAGTGATGTGGCTTCATGAGAAGGCAGGAAAATCATCTAGTGGCGTGTCCCTATTTAGATATAGAAGATAACAAGCAAGAGGGTAACAAAAATGTCTAAGGTGAGACTGAACGTGTAGTGGCGTGCGCCCATTGGTCTTCTCTGTTTCCAGACTGTAAGATTTCTCATGTTATAATGAAGGTCTGATCATTGTCCTTTGCTTATTCAATTATTGGGAATTCCTCGTGTGGGTTAAATTGTTAAGCAGTTGAAATATGAGGCTTATTGGGAGAGGAAAAGTGGGGTTCTGGAAGACCAAATTAAAGTTTCTTGGATTGAAGGTAGGTATGTTGAGGATTTGAAAGATGTGGCCAACAACCTGAATTCAGTCATGAAAAATTTACATGTTTGGAGTAGGAAATACATTGGATATCTTCCCAAGAAGCTTGACTTGATTAGGAAGAGACTAAATATGCTTTTTAAAAGAACTGGCCGATCTGCTATGGTGGCGAGACAAAGATTGTTGAAGGACATGGATGAGCTCCTGTATAAAGAAGAAATTTAATTTTATGGAAGCCAAGATCGCGGATAGACAAAATTAAATGGGGGGGGGGATCGGAACACCAAATTCTTTCGCTCAAAGGCCACTTGGAGGACTAAGAAAAATAATATATCTAGCCTGAGCAGAGATGATGGAACTATTACTGAGAATGTGGAAGAGATTCATGCCATAACAAACTCCTTTTTTAAGCATCTGTACACCAGTGATAGAGTACGGTTGACTCTTCTCGCATTATCCCTCTTGTGAAACCGCTTGTCAATGATGAAATGAATGTAGAATTATGCAAGCCTTTTTCGGATCAAGAAATGTGATGCACTTTTTCAAATAGGACCCCTTAAGGCTCCAGGTCCAGATGGATTTCCTGCTAGATTTTTTCAGCAGAACTGGGGTTTTCTCAAAGAGGATATTACTTGTGCCGTGAAGAAGTTCTTCGACACTGGTATAATGCCGGATAGGGTAAATGATACGGTTATTGTTCTTATTCCAAAGGTGAAGAACCCACAATCTGTTAAAGATTTCCGGCCTATCAGCCTGTGCAATGTTATTTATAAAATTATTTCTAAGTGCCTCGTGAACAGGCTGAGATGGTATGTTCTCTCCAATCCAAAGTGCCTTTGTTCCTGGGAGACAAATTTCTGATAATGCTCTGATAGCCTTTTAGTGTATACATTCTTTGAGCACGCTTAAGGATAGGCGGGGCAATTACTGTTCTTATAAATTGGATTTAGCCAAAGCATATGATCGGGTAGATTGGCACTTCCTGAAAAGCATGTTGGGGGCTTTAGGCTTTGCAACAGGTTGGATAAACTGCATCATGGCTTGTGTGACGTCAGTCAAATTTTCAGTGTGTTTTAATGGTCAGCTCCTGGAGTCGTTCACCCCATCTTGCGGCATCAGGAAAGGAGACCCTTTATTCCCGTATTTATTTCTTTTAGTGATGGAGGCTCTTTCTTTGTTATTACATGATGCGTGTGCTAAAGGAACTTCGCAAGATTTCAAGGTGAACAGGCATGCTCCGGGTATTTCTCATCTTTTTTTTGCCGATGACTGCTTGCTGTTCTTCAAGGGGTATATTGATCAAGCATTGACTAGTAGAAATATTCTAGCAACCTATGAGAAGGGGACTGGTCAGCTTCTAAGCGCGAATAAATGCTCTATTATGTTCGGAAAGAAGTGTAGCATAGAAGATAAAGTGGCCTCCAAGGTAATCTTGTGTATTACTACCGATGGTTTTGAGGTATAAATATCTCAGGCTTCCGGTACCTCAACGTAGAATAAAGGCAGGTAAATTCTAATCTACTAAGGAAAAGGCTCTTAAAATTCTATCGTACTAGGTAAAAAAATATGTGTCTTGTGGGGCGAAGGAAACTTTGGTGGGGCGACAACGAGGACAGGAGAAAAACTCATTGGTTGGCTTGGGATAAATTGACTAGGCCCAAATGTGAGGGGGACATGGGTTTTCAGGATCTAAGATTATTTTACCAAGCCCTTCTGGCTAAGCAGGCTTGGAGATTGGTGGTTAACCCAGACTCCTTATGCGCCAAGGTGATGAAGGCAAAATATTATCCCCAGGGGCATATTCTTGACACAACTTTTCCCCAAGCGGCATGGCTCACTAGGAAAGGTGTATTACATGGATTGGATCTTCTTAAATCTGGCACTAGTAGAAAAGGGGGCAATGGTCGAGGCCGAGTCAGCCCATTAGTCTCGGTTCAATCCAGAACCGGGACCAATGGGGGCATTGGACCCGGTTCGTGAGCCCCGGGGGCCAGCCGGGCCACGTGGGCCATTGGTCCCGGTTCGTCTGGACCTTTTGGTCCCTGTTGGAGGGACGAACCGGAACCAATGTGCCTTGGTCCTGGCCCACCACCATTGGTCCCGGTTGGTGGCCTGAACCGGGACCAAAGGCTTCCCTTTAGTCCCGGTTCAAGGCACGAACCGGGACCAATTAATTGCCATATATACCCCTCGCCCGCGAGCAGAGCACTCTCAGTGCTCTGTTTTTCGTGGCCGGCGAGGAGAGAGCTTTGTGGTGCTCTAGCTCACCTCCTATGCACACGAGGTGTTCGATCGAATGCCCGAGGCACACTACTTAAGCTTTCTCCTCTCCAAGCTCGACCTCCAAGCTCCATTTTCCTCAATATTTGTCTAGGCTTAGCGGTCCGTCCCGTCCCGTCCCCATCTTCACCGCCCTCGATCGCCCGCGCCGATCTCGTCGCCGGCACCACCGTGGTGAGCCTCTTGTTCGTATCTTCTTTTTGAAAGGAAAAAAATTCTTACTTGTATGTTTATATAGATACTTGTATAATTTTCTTACTTTTATTGTTGCATCTTATATAGTGCGATGGTTTTGGTATCCGCCCCCATCGGTCCTCGTCCTGTCTACGATTCGGATGTGGTATATATTATCTTTTCATAACTATTGGTTCATCTATTGTTTATGACAATTATGCCGACCAACATGACATAAATTTTATTTATCTAGGAGGTTGTTAAACCAGAAATTCCAACCGACCCTATTGTCGAGAGGTTAAATTTACTTGAAGAAGAAAACAATTTCTTGAAGGAAAAAATTAGAAAAATTGAGGAGGAGAAGATGATATTGGAGTGTTTATTATGATCGCATTTATTAGAAAAATTGAGGAGGAGAAGATAATATTGGAGTGTTTATTATGATCGCATTTATTAGAAAAATTATGATCGCATTTGTTTTCGCATTGAAATGTTTTACATAGTTTCAATGTATGGTTTAATTAACTTAGATGCTCTGCAGAGCTTTATGTTGTTAGATGAGAACTATGTATGTACTTTGGTTTTAGTGTGATGATGAACTTCTATTAATTTGGTCACTTAATTATCTATTCATGATGTTCTGTAATGATTTTTGACACTCTTAATAATATATAACGCATGCAGATGAACCGGCAATGGATGTACGGTTCAAGACACACCTCCAAGTACATTAAGGGCGTGCATGAATTTCTCGAAGTGGCTGAGGCAAACATGCAGAATGGTTTTATGTGTTTTCCATGCCCTATATGTGGGAATACGAAGTCTTACTCTGACCGGAAAATCCTCCACACCCACCTGCTTTACAAGGGTTTCATGCCACACTATAATGTTTGGACGAGGCACGAAGAAATAGGGGTTATGATGGAAGACGGCGAAGAAGAAAAGTACGATGACAACTATGTGCCCCCTGAATACGGTGATGCTACTGAAGATCAAGAGGAACCAGACAATGTGCACGATGATGCTGCAACAGGCAAAGCTGCTGAAGATCAAGAGGAACCAGATGATGTGGCCGATGATGATGATCTCCGCCGGGTCATTGTCGATGCCAGGACGCAATGCAAAAGTCAAAAGGAGAAGCTGAAGTTCGATCGCATGTTAGAGGACCACAAAAAAGGATTGTACCCCAATTGCGAAGATGGCAACACAAAGCTCGGTACCATACTGGAATTGCTGCAGTGGAAGGCAGAGAATGCTGTGCCTGACAAAGGATTTGAGAAGCTACTGAAAATATTGAAGAAGAAGCTTCCAAAGGATAACGAATTGCCTGATAGTACATACGCAGCAAAGAAGGTCGTATGCCCTCTAGGATTGGAGGTGCAGAAGATACATGCATGCCCTAATGACTGCATCCTCTACCGCGGTGCGTACAAGGATTTGAATGCATACCCGGTATGCGGTGCATTACGGTATAAGATCAGACGAGATGATCGTGGTGATGTTGACGGCGAGGCCCCCAGGAAGAGGGTTCCTGCGAAGGTGATGTGGTATGCTCCTATAATACCACGGTTGAAACGTCTATTCAGAAACTGAGAGCATGCCATGTTGATGTGATGGCACAGTGAGGACCGTAAGAAAGATGGGAAGTTAAGAGCACCCGCTGATGGGTCACAGTGGAGAACAATCGAGAGAAAGTACTGGGATGAGTTTGCAAGTGACCCAAGGAACGTATGGTTTGCTTTAAGTGCGGATGGCATTAATACTTTCGGGGAGCAGAGCAGCAATCACAGCACCTGGCCCGTGACTCTATGTATGTATAACCTTCCTCCTTGGATGTGCATGAAGCGTAAGTTCATTATGATGCCAGTTCTCATCCAAGGCCCTAAGCAACTCGGCAACGACATTGATGTGTACCTAAGGCCATTAGTTGAAGAACTTTTATAGCTGTGGAATGGAAACGGTGTACGTACGTGGGATGAGCACAAACAGGAGGAATTTCACCTAAAGGCGTTGCTGTTCGTGACCATCAATGATTGGCCCGCTCTCAGTAACCTTTCAGGACAGACAAACAAGGGATACCACGCATGCACGCACTGTTTACTTGACACCGATAGTATATACCTGGGAAGCTGCAGGAAGAATGTGTACCTGGGCCATCGTCGATTTCTTCCGACCAACCATCAATGTCGAAAGAAAGGCAAGCATTTCAAAGGCGAGGCAGATCACCGGAGGA
Organism: Triticum aestivum; assembly: GCF_018294505.1. Taxonomy (NCBI): domain Eukaryota; kingdom Viridiplantae; phylum Streptophyta; class Magnoliopsida; order Poales; family Poaceae; genus Triticum; species Triticum aestivum. The sequence goes on along the minus strand of NC_057798.1, from coordinate 39,681,722 downwards.
AGCCCGCCATGTGTACCGGTGATCACGTACTTGCTATGGTCAATGATTTACACGAAATCTTTGGAAAGGGTCCCAGCGGACTAGCTATTCCGAGTGACACTGGGGGACACGCACCCACATGGAAGAAGCAAACTATATTTTGGGACCTACCCTACTGGAAAGACCTAGAGGTCCGCTCTTTGATCGACGTGATGCACGTGATGAAGAACCTTTGCGTGAACCTGCTAGGCTTCTTGCGCGTGTATGGGAAGACAAAATATACAGCTGAGGCACGGGAGGACCTGCAATGTTCGCACAAAAAAGACGGCATGCCTCCAAAGAAGTATGAAGGTCCTGCCAGCTATGCTCTTACCAAAGAAGAGAAGGAAATCTTCTTTGAATGCCTACTTAGTATGAAGGTCCCGACTGGCTTCTCGTCGAATATAAAAGGAATAATAAATATGTCAGAGAAAGAGTTTCAGAACCTAAAGTCTCATGACTGCCACGTGATTATGACGCAACTGCTTCCGGTTGCATTAAGGGGGCTTCTACCGGAAAACGTCCGATTAGCCATTGTGAAGCTATGTGCATTCCTCAATGCAATCTCTCAAAAGGTGATCGATCCAGAAATCATACCAAGGCTAAGGAGTGATGTGGTGCAATGTCTTGTCAGTTTCGAGCTGGTGTTCCCACCATCCTTCTTCAATATCATGACGCACGTCCTAGTTCATCTAGTTGACGAGATTGTCATTCTGGGTCCCGTATTTCTACACAATATGTACCCCTTTGAGAGGTTCATGGGAGTCCTAAAGAAATATGTCCGTAACCGCGCTAGGCCAGAAGGAAGCATCTCCATGGCCCATCAAACAGAGGATGTCATCGGGTTTTGTGTTGACTTCATTCCTGGCCTTAAGAAGATAGGTCTCCCTCAATCGTGGTATGAGGGGAGACTGACTGGAAAAGGCATGCTTGGAAGGGACTCAATAATATGCAGGGACGGATATTCTTGGTCTCAAGCACGCTACATAGTTCTACAGAACTCTACCTTGGTGACCCCGTATGTCGATGAACACAAGAACAGTCTGCGCTCCAAACACCCGGAGCAGTGCGATGACTGGATTACATGTGAACACATCAGGACTTTCAGCAGTTGGTTGGAAGCACGTCTCAGAGGTGACAACACTGTTTGTGATGAGTTGTACTTGTTTTTCAGGGGACCATCTTCGACTATTACGATTTGGAAAGGATACGAGATAAATGAGAATACATTTTACACGATTGACCAAGATGAAAAGAGCACCAACCAAAACAGCGGTGTCCGCTTTGATGCAACAACTGAAAGGGGAAAGGACACATATTATGGTTACATAGTGGACATATGGGAACTTGACTACGGACATGATTTTAAGGTCCCTTTGTTTAAGTGCAAATGGGTCAATCTGTCAGGAGGCGGGGTACAGGTAGACCCACAGTACGGAATGACAACAGTGGATCTGAAAAATCTTGGGTACACTGACGAACCGTTCGTCCTAGCCAATGATGTGGCACAGGTTATCTATGTGAAGGACATGTCTACCAGACCGAGAAAAAGAAAAGATAAGGAAGCGAATACATCATACGATGAGCCAAAGCGCCACATAGTTCTTTCAGGAAAAAGGGACATCGTGGGAGTGGAGGGCAAGACAGACATATTTGAAGATTATGAAAAGTTTCATGAAATTCTTCCCTTCAAAGTCAAGGCTGACCCCAGCATCCTGATAAGCGATGAAGATTATCCATGGTTACGGCGCAATAAGCAAATGACACAAGCGAAGAAAAAGTGAAGACTTTCTCCCACAACTATTATGATGATACCATGCCAACTTTGTAACACACGAGTATGATACCATTGTTCGTTTTGTACATGCACATGCTATGTGGGTGAATTTATGATACCATGCCAACTTTCAACTTTTTCATAGTTCATTTGAAATGCTTTAATGTCTTATGGTTCGGCCCTCGTAATAAATAAAAATAGCAACAATAAGTATTTTGTTGTAAGTAGAAACAAAATAAAATAAATAAAGCAAGAAAGAAAACAAAAAAAGTGTTTTCAAATTTGACAACTAATGGCACTAACAGAAAGTTTATAATTTTTCTAAAACTAAAAGCAAAAAGAATTAAAAAATACAGCAAAAAACAAAAGAAAATAAATAATGCAGAAAACAAAACA
>NC_057798.1:39673812-39679153 GCF_018294505.1 Triticum aestivum | reverse complement strand
GAAAACAAAAAAACAAAAAAAGTGTTTTCAAATTTCAAAACTAATGGCACTAACAGAAAGTTTATAATTTTCCCAAAACTAAAAGCAAAAAGAATTAAAAAATAAAGCAAAAAACAAAAGAAAATAAATAATGCAGAAAACAAAACAAAAAACTAGAAAATAATTAAAAATAGCAACAATAAGTATTTTGTTGTAAGTAGAAACAAAATAAAATAAATAAAGCAAGAAAGAAAACAAAAAAAATTGCCTCCTACACTAGTAGAAAAAGGGTCAAACGTGAAGCACATTAGTGCCGGTTTGTATTTGAGCCGGCACAAATGTATACATTAGTGCCAGTTCCAACGGCTAGCCGGGCCGCTCTCATTAGTACCGGTTCGTGGCTAACCTTTAGCACCGGTTCGTGCCACGAACCGGTACTAATGAGAGTGGTGGCAGGATGTTGTCAGTCTGGGCCCCCTCCAGCACCTTTAGTACCGGTTCCTGGCACGAACCGGTACTAAAGGTCGTCCTACATAAACCCTTCGTCCACCCGAGCTCGCTCTGTTCTTCCCCTTTCCCCTCTCCTCTCTGTTCTTCCCCTCTTCCTCTCGAGCTCATCACACATTTTGCCCAAAATTTGTCAAGATTTGAAGGCCCCCATCCATTCAAATGATCACAAAGGTTAGCAACTTTGTCCTTTCATCTCTCATTGCTAGATTAGCTCTTGCAATGCTTTATATAGTTATTAATTTGTGAGTTTAGTAATTTGGGAGGAAATATATATATGTGCTAGTATTTGATTTATATGCAATTTGAGGTTAAAATAACACTTAGTTTGCATATGTAGGTGTGGTTTATTTAGTGCCTTCTAAATCTCCATCGTAACCACCGTCGATCGCCCGCACCGTCCCGTCGCCGGCACCACCTTGTGGTGAGCCTCTTGTTCATGAAATTTTATATAAAAAATTGATGTTTGTGTGATTTGGATATATAGTTACTCGTATAATAATTATCTTACCCGTACGTTATTTGTTATACATAGTGCCATGGTTTTGATATCCGTCCCCGTCGGCCCTCGTCCTTGATATGATTCGGATGTGGTATATTCTCTTTTAAAACTATTTGTTGCATTTCGTGTTTATGACAAATTATGCCCATCAAGTTGACATAGATATTTTTATCTAGGAGGTATGTGAACCGGAAATTCCAACCGACCCTATTGTCGAGAGGTTAAATTTAGTTGAAAGAGAAGGCGAGTACTTGAAAGAAAAATTGAAAAGAATTGAGGGGGAGAAGATGGAATTGAAGTTGCATGTTGCCGATGTCGTCGATGATCACAAGATCAAGAAGGATAAAATGCGCTTGAAGATTAGAAAGATTAGAAAATATGCCATCGATAGTGAGGCTTGGTATCATTATGCTGTTGGATCAATTGTTACCTTAGTTGCGATCTTGATCGCATTTGTTGTTGCATTTAAATGCTTTAGCTAGAGAGTTATTTGTTTGTTGCATTTAAGTGTTGTATGAACTTTATGTATGAACTTGTATTAATTTGGTCTATTCGGTGTTGTGTAATGAAGATGAGCCGGCAATGGATGTACGATGACCAATGCTCTCCCTAGTTCGTTGAGGGCGTGCATACTTTTCTGCTTGCGGCTGAGGCAAACAAGCGGGCGGATGGTTTTATGCCTTGTCCATGTGCTGGCTGTAAGAATGGTCGCAATTAATCTATGTCAAGAACCATTCACGTCCACCTGTTTGAGTCCGGTTTCATGCCCCACTATAATGTTTGGACCAAGCACGGAGAAAGAGGGGTTATGATGGAAGACAATGAAGAAGAAGAGGACGACGACAGCTATCCTGGCCATGGGTTCCCTGAATACGATGATACAACAATGGGGGAAGAAGCTGAGCCGGTAATGCGGGAAGAAGCTGAGCCGGCAATGCAGGAAGAAGCTGAAGAAGAGGCATCAGATGAGCCCGTTGATGATCTAGGTCGGGCCATTGCCGATGCAAAGAGAAACTACGCAAGTGATTTGGAGAAGAAGAAGTTGCAGCGCATGTTAGAGGATCACAAAAAATTGTTGTACCTGAATTGCGTAGGTGATAAGAAAAAGCTGGGCACCACACTGGAATTGCTGCAATGGAAGGCAGAGAATGGTGTATCTGACAAGGGATTTGGAAAGTTGCTGGTAATGATAAAGGATCTGCTTCCAAAGGACAACGAATTGCCTGAGAGTACGTACAAAGCAAAGAAGGCTGTCTGTCCTCTAGGGTTAGAGGTGCAGAAGATACACGCATGCCCTAATGATTGCATCCTCTACCGCGGTGAGTACGAGGATTTGAACGCTTGCCCGGTATGTGGTGCATTGCGCTATAAGATCAGCCGCGATGAGCATGGTGATGTCGAGGGCGAGCGCCCCAGGAAGAAGATTCCTGCCAAGGTGATGTGGTATTCTCCTATAATACCACGGTTGAAACGTTTGTTCCAAAACAAAGAGCATGAAAAGGCGATGTGATGGCACAGAGAAGACCGTAAGAAAGACGGAAAGTTGAGAGTACCCGCTGACGGGTCGCAGTGGAGAAAAATCGAAAGAAAGTACGGGAAGGAGTTTGCAGATGACGCAAGGAGCGTATGCTTTGGTCTAAGCGCAGATGGCATTAATCCTTTTGGGGAGCAGAGCAGCAACCATAGCACCTGGCCTGTGACTCTATGTTTGTATAACCTTCCTCCTTGGTTGTGCATGAAGCGGAAGTTCATTATGATGCCAGTGCTAATCCAAGGCCCTAAACAACCCGGCAATGACATTGATGTGTACCTAAGGCCATTAGTTGAAGAACTCTTACAACTGTGGAATGGAACAGGTGTACGTGCATGGGATGAACACAAACAGGAAGAATTTGACCTAAAGGCATTGCTGTTCGTGACCATCAATGATTGGCCTGCTCTCAGTAACCTTTCAGGACAGACAACAAGGGATACCACGGATGCACGCACTGTTTGGATGATACCGACAGTATATATTTGAATAGTTGTAAGAAGAATGTGTACCTGGGACATCGTCGATTTCTTCCGAGCAGGCATCCCGTAAGAAAGAAAGGCAAGCATTTCAAAGGTGAGGCGGATCACCGGACGAAGCCTCGCCACCGTACTGGTGCTGATGTACATGATATGGTCAAGGATTTGAAGGTGATATTTGGAAAGGGTCCTGGCGGACAAACTGTTCCAAAGGACGCTGACGGACGCGCACCCATGTGGAAGAAGAAATCTATATTTTGGGACCTGCCATATTGGGAAGACCTAGAGGTCCGCTCCGCAATCGACGTGATGCACGTGACGAAGAATCTTTGCGTGACCCTTATTGGCTTCTTGGGCGTGTATGGGAACACAAAAGATACACCTGAGGCACGGGAGGAGCAGCAACGTATGCACGGAGACGACGGCAAACATCAGGGTCATGCAAGCTACGCTCTTACCAAAGAAGAGAAGGAAATCTTCTTTGAATGCCTGCTCAGTATTAAGGTACCGTCTGGCTTCTCGTCGAATATAAAGGGAATAATAAACATGGCAGAGAAAAAGTTCCAGAACCTAAAGTCTCATGACTGCCACGTGATTATGACGCAACTGCTTCCGGTTGCATTGAGGGGGCTTCTACCGGAAAATGTTCGATTAGCCATTGTGAAGCTATGTGCATTTCTCAATGCAATCTCTCAGAAGGTAATCGATCCAGAAATCATACCAAGGTTACAGAATGATTTGGTGCAATGTCTTGTCAGTTTCGAGTTGGTGTTCCCACCATCCTTCTTCAACATCATGACACACGTCCTAGTTCACCTGTGCCAAGAGATTAACATTTTGGGTCCTGTATTTCTACACAATATGTTCCCCTTTGAGAGGTTCATGGGAGTCTTAAAGAAATATGTTCATAACCGTGCTAGGCCAGAAGGAAGCATCTCCAAGGGCCATCAAAATGAGGAGGTCATTGAGTTTTGTATTGACTTTATTCCTGACCTTAAGCCGATTGGTGTTCCTGAATCGCGGCATAAGGGCACACTGGATGGAAAAGGCACGCTAGGAGGGGAACAAATAATATGTATGGACGGACATTCTCTCACTGAAGCACACTACACAGTTCTACAGAATTCCGCCTTGGTGGCTCTGTATATGGATGAACACAAGAATTTGCTACGCTCCAAACACCCGGAGCGGTCTGATGACTGGATTACATGTGAACAAACCAGGAGTTTCGCCAGCTGGTTGTAGACACGTACCATGCATGACACCTCTATTGAAGACGACCTGTAATTGCTGTCCCAGCTACCATCTTCGAATATAATGACTTTCAAAGGGTACGAGATAAATGGTAATACATTTTACACGATCGCCCAAGATAAGAAGAGCACCAACCAAAACAGTGGTGTCCGCTTTGATGCAGAAACCAAGACGGGAAAGGAAACATATTATGGTTATATACAGGACATATGGGAACTTGACTATCGACGTGGTTTAAAGGTCCCTTTGTTTCGGTGCAAATGGGTCAATATGACACGAGGCGGGGTAACGGAAGACCCGCAGTACGGAATGACAACAGTGGATCTCAACAATCTTACGTATGCAGACGAACCATTCGTCCTAGCAAATGATGTGGCACAGGTTTTCTATGTGAAGGACATGTCTACCAAGCCAAGAAAAAGAAAAGATAAGGAAGCGAATGCATCGTACGATGAGCCAAAGAGGCACATAGTTCTTTCTGGGAAGAGAAACATCGTGGGAGTGGATGACAAGACAAACAAGTCAGAAGATTATGAAAAGTTTGATGAAATTGCTCCATTCACAGTGAATATTGACCCGAGCATCCCGTTAAATGATGAAGATTTTCCATGGTTATGGCGCAAAGGGACACACGCGAAGAAAAAGTTTCACACCCAAAGATCTGGGATGTGATCGGCTTCACTAGCTATCATCACTTTCTTCTGCGTTTCGCACCGAGAGGGGAAGCTCTATGATAGTTAGGGTAGTTACGTGTTTTGGCATTTGAAACGCGAAGAAATTTTATGTGCAAACAAATTCTTTCATGCCTTTACTGATTTTTAAAGTTAAGTTATTCACAAACTAGTGATTCACACTAATTTCAAATAATTCAAAATTTAAACTATTCAAATTTGAAAACTACGGGCACTAACAGAAAGTTTGTAATTTTTTGTACCTAAAACAAAAATGTTCACAAAGAAACTCTAAATACACAAAAAAGAACAACACAAAAATAAATAAATCAAAATAAAAAAAGCCCTAACAGAAAGTTTGTAATTTTTTGTACCTAAAACAAAAATGTTCACAAAGAAACTCTAAATACACAAAAAA
>NC_057798.1:39673161-39673686 GCF_018294505.1 Triticum aestivum | reverse complement strand
AAAAGCCCGCCTACTAGGCCAGAGCGGCCTGCATACGACTAGAAACCCAACCTGTTGTTCGGCCAGGATGCAGGCCCGCAAAGGCCAAGTGGGCCCACAGGGCTGCAAAGAACACGTAGGCCCAGTAAGCCTGCTTTGGAGAGGAGCTCGAGAGAGCGACCGCACGGGGGTTTATAAACCAGTGCGGTCGCCCCTCGGCTAGCGAGGTGGGACTAAACTTGCCGCACCGCACCTGCGCCAGCGCACCCCCTTTAGTACCGGGTCGTGGCACAAACCGGTACTAAAGGGGGGGCCTTTAGTACTGGTTTGTGCCACCACCCGGTACTAAAGGGGGTCGCTTCCCGCCGCTTGGCCTGGCCAAAACAGGCCTTTAGTACCGGTTGGTGGCTCCAACCGGTACTAAAGGTGCCTTCTATATATACAACGGCTACGAAAATTTCAGTTTCCCTCTCTGTTCGTTCCTCTGTTTCCGTCTCCGTCGCCGGCGCCGGCGCCCTCGATCGTCTCTGTCGCCGCTCGTCTCCG
>NC_057798.1:39666331-39672523 GCF_018294505.1 Triticum aestivum | reverse complement strand
CACACACAAGCATGTTTAATTAGTTTAGATAATTAGTCTTTAATTAGTTTAGATTATTTAGATTATTGTTTTGTATGTTTAATTAGTTTAGATAATTAGTGTTTAATTAGTACACACACACACACACACGTATTTTGTATGTTTAATTAGTTTAGATTATTTAGATTATTATTTTTTCACTATTATATATGTATAAATGCATGTTAGATGGATATAATTAGTGTTTAATCAGTTAGAAATTAGTGTTATATAGAAATGTTAGAAATTAGTGTTATATAGAAATGTTAAAAATGTTAGAAATTTTAGTGTTATTTAGATTATTTAGATTAGCATAATTAGTGTTATATAGAAATGTTAGAAATTTTAGTTATCAAAATCCAATCATTAAAAAAATGTTACTTTTTGCGGGCATATAGCTAGTATTTGTTCTCGACGATGCCCGGCCCAGATCCTCGCCGTCGACCCGTCCGCGACGACGTCCAGCCGACCCATGTCCGGGACTGGGCTTCGCCGGGCTGGCACTGGGAGGTGCTGCCTGGAGGGGCGCACCGCTTGATGAGGAACCCGGCCCCGGGTCCCGTCGTCGACCCTGATCTCGTTTGGTGGCGTTCGCGTGGGCCAGTTTCGGTGCGGAGGGACCAGGCCCCGCCGGAGGTGGTACGTCGCCGTGTCAGGGAGGAGGACGAGCACGTCCATCGCTACATGGTTGCGTTAGAGGGCGGCAGGTTCTCCAATACCTGGCAGTATCTTCAGGGATCTCACTTCAGCTATGATCCTGTGAGGGTTCCTTCTCTTTGGGTGTCCATCGCCCGCGCCGCAGGAACCACGAGTGTCCTAGATTCTTCTGTAGTATTCGATCTTTAATTAGCTAGCCAGTGATGTACTATTCAATATTATATATTATTCGAGACGATGTATTCGAGATTATATCTATTATTCTAGACGAAGTATTCGAGATTATATCTATTATTCAAGACGATGTAATTTGAATACTAAATTGTTTTATATTTCTTTTGAATTAGTTAAATAAAAGCTATGGTAGACAATACCGACAGAGAGGGAGAACAGACCATGTTCGATATGATACGCGGGCCAGATGATGATCAGAATGAAGAAGATTATGACGGCTCCGAATTTCTAAACAACACCGGAGAGGGTGATATGATATTCGATCGCGACGACCGAATTGATGAAGTCATGAACTACGATTATGATGATGACGAAGAACATGTTGATCCTGAAACAACAAAGACCGGCGAGGTATATATATTTATATAAGCAGGTATCTGGTGATCATCACATGTTTTAAATGACTTGAAGATATATTAACGAATCGATCTTTGTTCTTTCAGCCATCCGGATCGAGCAAATCTTCAGGCAAAAGGACGAAACGAGGCCCGAACAAAAAGTTGAAGGAGGGCGTAAAGTACAATATCGAGGCAGTCAGACCTAATGGCGAACCATTAGCGCCTAAGAAGATTGCGGACAAGTTCGTTCGTCAGTGCGGAGTTCTTGTGAATGACCAACTCCCGATCTCCCTTCAAGAATGGAGAGAGCCAGCAAAAGACAAAAGACAGAAAGGCAAAGAGGACGCTGCTCCACGTCCAGATGTTACTTTTGTCGACAAGAATCAAAAAGATCTGCTTTGGGATACTCTCATGGAACATTTCACCCTACCAGATCATTTCACAGAAGCAGATGTGCAGAAAGTCAAGGACGCTGCTCTTAGGAAGATGGCGGTTGCATTCAAGAACCACAAGAATCGTGAATGGGACAAGTACGTCAAGGGAGGAAGGAAGACTCCAGTATTCGAGGGAACACTAGAGAACCAACATGCTCATTGGGACGATTTCGTGAAATTCAAGGATTCGGAATTAGCTAAGGAACGGTCAAGAATAAACAAGAAGAATGTCGAAAAAAGGATAAGTTCCATAAGCTGGGGCCAGGTGGCTATCCGGTGGCAATGCCTAAGTGGGATAAGTCTGAGAAAGAGATGGAGGATGCAGGTGCCACTCCGGTTACTAAGAGCTGGCCCCCCAGGGTCAGGACTTGGTTCTATGCGCATGGGCGGGAGTTGGACCCGAAGACAGACAATGTTTCGATGAGGGCAAGTCTGAAGAGAGCCGACGATGCGATACTTGTTGCAATAGAAGAGGCACGATCGGGGGTGTTCCAGCCCAACAGAGAGAACGACGAGCTTACGCGTGCCCTGGGAAATCCTGAACACCCGAGAAGAACACGAGGCAAGGGCTCTATTCCGTGGTATGAGGGGTTTTCAGACTGGAACCCGACTACAGAACCCGTGCGAGAAAGAAGATTGCGGAGGAGAAGAAGAGGAAGATGGAGGAGGAGCAGAGGAAGCGGGACTATGAATGCCTTCAAGGCCTAGAAGCAAGTCAAGCGGAATTGGTAGTCAAATTCCAGCAGCAGCAGGAGCAGATCGACTCACTTACCCAGCAAAGGGGGTCTCAGCAGCTGCAGCAGCTAGCGAATGATCCAGCATTGGATAGAACCGCCCCATCCATGCCGAGAAGCAGCGTGGGTTCCGCCCCGGATGACGCAATGCTGGGTAGATACCCCGTGGATGACATCACGGAGAACACTAGCTGCGAGCTACACGTCAAAATGAAGAACATATCCATGAAGGTGGCGGACGCCGTTGCTTTTACAAATCCCCCCGAGGCAACCTTCCATTGCAACCCGATTCTAGCGGGCTATGCTCGTGTCTTGGTTGATGAGGTGGTGGACCCATATTCGGAGCTAGAGCTTGACTATCCTGGAGGTGACGACGAGCGCTTTCTCGGAGACGCCAAACATCGTATCATCCTATGGAAAAAGGATTGCATCATCTTTCGAAGGCCACCGACACCGCGTCAGCCGACTCCTCGTCGAAGTCCGCCACCGAGTCAGCAGTCTCCCGCTCCTGCAAGTCCACCAAGTCCGGCAAAGTGTCAGGCCACTCCTCCTCCAAGTCCAGCAAAGTGTCAGGCCACTCCTCCTCCTCCATGTCCGCCACAGCGTCAGACGTCCACTCCTCCTCCAAGTCTGGCACAACCTCAGGCCACTCCTCCTCCAAGTCTGGCACAGCTTCAGGCGGCCACTCCTCCTCGTCCAACTCAGCCCCATCAGCCGTCTCCGCCGCCTCAGCAATCACAGAAGAGACACCCCGCAGTTATGGTGCGTAGCTGTACGAGTCAAGGTAGTACAGGAAGTACAGGCGGAGGCAAGCGATATAAATATGGTCCAAGCCTCACGCCTCTTCCGCAGAGGGCTTATGACAGGTCCGAGGAGGAAATCGCAGCCATATCGAAGTCCGAGGTGGAAGCCCATTTTGCACCGAAACCGCCACCACTGCCAAGGGAGAAAGTGCTTGAGAAAACGATTGACCACTTCATTCATATGGCTCAACCACCAGCTCCCAAGCCTGTTGACACAGACTATGAGAGCCACATCAGGAAGTTAAATCGAGCACGTCTACATAAGGAGGCGAGCTCGGGATCGAGCAAACAAGAAGAAGCTGTCAAAAAATGCGGGAAAACCATTCCCCAGCTGGGATAACAGGCGGCGCAATTGATCCCCTCGCTTGTTGTGCCAACAACACGTGACAGTACGCGCTCCCAATATTATTGTGGGCAAACAGTTTACGTTCCTGAGGTGGGCAATGTGGTAATAACGGAGGAGCATATAATGCAGGCTGTGGTCTCAAAATCACTGTTGGACAACTCCTCGAGATCGAGCCCATGCCTGTGCTTAGAGAGGATGAAATAAAACGGAAATATGTCCGGGGCCAACCTTTGGTCGAGCCAGACAAGGTCAAGAACCTCCCAACGAGAATGTATGAATTGCATCAATGGTACATGAACATTACCAAGATTTCCGATCGATTGTCCCTCATGGTGAATGTCAAGAAGGAGCATTACTACCATGAGAAAGCTGTGTCCGTTGAGTATTCTGAACTGTTTCAGTTATACAATCAAGACGCACTCGACAAATCTATCATCAGTTGGTATTGTTTGTAAGTGATTTCTTTCTGTAATTTAAGTCTCAAGCTAGCTATAGTGATCCTTTTGATCAATCATTACCTGTAATTATCCTCACTATATTCTTTTCTGGGGTATTATATGCAGGATGAAGATGTATGAAATGAGAAAAGGTGGACGCTATGGCATTGGGTTCATTGACCCAAACACCGTTAATGAATACACATGGAAAATAGATGCACGTCATCAAAAGGCCGTAGAGGACAGCATGCTAGAGTTCTTGAAGCGCCTCAAATAAAATGAAGATATACTACTTCCTTACAACTTCCAGTGAGTCACACTGTCTTGTACTACAAATTCTCTGTTTTTCCCTACTAGCTAGCTACATGTTTTTGCTTACATATGCCCGCTTAATTAAGACATGCAAACGTGTGTGCATGCAGATATCACTGGGTCTTGTGTATCATTAAAGTTGACACCGGAACAGTTGAAATACTGGACTCACTACTCAAAGAAAAAACTGACTATAACATCTTGTTTGGGATAGTCAACAGGTAATTTCAATCATTGTTAACTATATATCTCGGCCTATTTAGTTCGTAATTTCATGATATGAACTATTTAATAACCCCTTTATTCATTTTCTTTGTCGGCGGGCAGGGCTTGGGCAAGGTTCATCAGCGTCACGGAAGGCGAATGGAAAGAAAAGCTTAAATGGGGAAGACCCAAGGTAAGTAATTAAGTAGTACTAGCTAGCTAGCTAGCTGCCATCTCTTTAATTATCATGCTTGATTAATTATTATCTGATCAAATTCCATTCTCGCAAAGGCCCTGAAGCAGGCGCATGGGACTGATCTGTGTGCATTCTGCGTTTGCGAGAACATTCGCATGATGGCGTCCGAAAGGAGCAGATCTCAAAGACAGGAATGGGTACGCTTGTCAGAACACTATTCACAATTTTTACACCATTATCGATATCTAGTCACACAACTAATACACATGCATATTGATCTCCTTCTTAACAGTTCAGAGAGGTGCGGGAGAAGCTCCTAGAAACGGAGCGCGTAGAAGCACTTCAAGAGGAAATAGCGGGATTTTTGCTCGACTAGGTCATAAATCCGACGGGAGAATACTATTACCCGCTACCGCCCTCATGAAAACCACTTCCAATTGTCATCGTGCTCCGAAGGCACCAATTAGGCTAATGCCACTGGCTCCGAAGGCAACATGCATATGTAGGAGAAATTGTATATAGCTATACATGTGTGTATGTGTGAATTAATTAATATGATGGTTTGTGAGACATTAATTGATGATATATATATGCATGATTGGTTCTACCTGAAATTCTATTTATATATATATATATATATGCATAACGTGTACAATGTGTAGTATCGTAAAATACCAGCAAACGAAAAAGAATTAAAATGGAAACACAAAATTAAATGAAAAAGAAATCATAAAACTAAAAAAAACCCAAACCTTATAGTACCGGTTGGTCTTACCAACCGGTTCTAAAGGGCTCCAGGCCCCTGGAGCTGGCTCGTGCCACGTGGTTTCCCTTTAGCACCGGTTCGTGCTGAACCGGTACTAAAGGGGGGGGGGCTTTAGTGCCCACACTTTAGTGCCGGTTATGGAACCGGCACTAAAGGGCCTTACGAACCGGTGCTATTGCCCGGTTCTGCACTACTGCTACTAGGCCCCCACAGCCTGAATACGACTAGAAACCCTACCATGGGCCAGGATTTAGGCCCGCAGTAGGTCCAGCAGGCCCATCAGGAAAAGAAGTAGCAAATAGGCCCGCAAGCCTACGGTGGAGAGGAGCTCGAGTGGGGTGCGGCAGTGGGGCTTATAAACCACTGCACGCCCCTCTCAACTAGCGAGGTGGGACTAAACTTTGGCCCCGATGCTTGCAGCACAGGGTCCTTTGGTACCGGTTCGTGGAACCAACCGGTACCAATGCCCACCCTTTAGTCCCGGTTGGGGCCTCCAACCGGGACCAAAGGTCGCCGCTTCCCGCCCGTTGGGCTGCTGAAAAGAGGCCTTTGGTCCCGGTTGGTGGTACCAACCGGGACTAAAGGGGGCATTAGTCCCGGTTGGAGTCACGAACCGGGACCAATGCCCTTGCTATATATACAGCACTGAGGAAAATTTGATGAACACATAGTCAGTTGCCCCCGGCCCGCCCGACGACGCCGAGCTCATCGAC
>NC_057798.1:39665623-39666321 GCF_018294505.1 Triticum aestivum | reverse complement strand
AATAAACCTTAATAAAATAAATTAAATAGCAACAGTAAGTATTTTGTTGTAAGTAGAAACAAAATAAAAAAATAAAGCAACAAAGAAAACAAAAAAACTGGAAAATAAAAATAAAAAAATGCCACCTCCTGAGCCACCACGGCATGAATACGACTAGAAACCCAGCTAGTTGGGCCAGGATTCAGGCCCGCAGCAGGCCCACAGGCAAAGCAGTGTCAAATTAGGCCCATAGGCCTGCAGTTCAGAGGAGTTCGAGAGAGAGGAGGCAGCAGTGCTTATAAACAGGTAGTCGACGCTCTCAACTAGCGAGGTGGGACTAAATGCCACACTTTGGTCCCGGTTCGTGGCAACAACCGGGACCAATGCCCCCCCTTTAGTCCCGGTTGGTGCCACCAACCGGGACCAAAGGCCGCCGCTTCCCGCCCTTTGGGCTGCTGAAAAGAGGCCTTTGGTCCCAGTAGGTGGCACCAACTGGGCCTAAAGGGTGTCTTTGGTCCCGCTTGCTGCTATGAACCAGGACCAAAGGCCTGGGTATATAAGTAGCACTTAGAAAAATTTGACGAACTCATCGCCAGTTGCCCCCCGGCCTGCCCGACGACGCCGAGCTCATCGACGCCGCCAGGCTGCCCAGATCGACGCCGTCCGCTGCCCCGACGCCGCCCGCCGCCCAGACGCCGTCCGCGTGCCGCCCCGACGCC